>NW_028258320.1:44304166-44455681 GCF_053883595.1 Heterocephalus glaber | reverse complement strand
GTGATTTGTTTCTTTTCTCTAACTGCTTGTAGGATTTTGTTTTTCTGTTGTGTTTCTGGGATCTTGACTATTATATGTCCAGATGTAGATTTTTTTTTTGATCATGGCTAGTTGGAGTTCTATATGCCTCACTTATCTGTATGTCCAATTCTCTACCTCTGTCTGGGAAGTTTTCTACTATTACTCTGTGCACAGTTTTTTTTAATGTCAATTGTGCTTTCTCCTGTTTTTTCATGAGCTCCTATCAGTCTTATGTTAGTCTTCTTTGCATCATCTAGCAGTTGTTGGATTGATTTCTCATTTTTCCTTACTATTTTTAAGAAATCTGTTTTCATGGTCCTTAACCACAATCCTTTCTTCTATATCTGATATTGTCTTCACATTCCCTTAATCTGCTGTGCATAATTTCAGTGGAGTTTTTAAACTCATGGATATCTGTTTGAATCTGTTTCATGGATTCCATTCCTTTGTTATGCTTGGCAATCATGGTTTCCAATTCTTTCTTATGCTGGGCATTCATGGCCTCCAGCATGGTTCTGATCTCATCTATTTTTTTATCTGTTTCTGTTCTAAAGCCTCTAATCATATCTTCCACTCTGCTCACCATCTGTGTATTTTTCTGGGAGATTATTTCTGCTTTGATTTTTTTTTTAGAGCCCCATTTGTCTGTTTTGTTACTTCCTGTGCTCTCGGTTCAGGGTGTCCAGGTGGTTGATTCTCAGACTTTTCCACCTTGTTTCCCCCAGAACTTTCCTTTTGTGGGGCAGAAATCTGAGTCTGTGCCTTACTTAAATGTCTTCTCATTTTTGTTTTTGGTATTGTCCTCAGCTAATTCTTGCATTGATGCTTCAAAGTTGCTTATTGTAAGTATCTTTGTTGCTTGTAATTAGAATCCTTATGGAATGATTGCTTCTCAGAGGTATCTTCCAGATATACCTGATCTTTAACTTTTGAGTCCCTAATGGGTCTGAGGCTATCTCATTTTCATTATACTAGGAAAGACAACAGATTAGCTCAATCACAACACCTTAAAAGTGATACAAGCAGTCATGCAGAACATGCTAAATCAGCCTGCTGCAGACAGGCAGGTCTGTGGACACTGTACCATGGTTGTGAGTCACACAGAACATGCCAAAGCAGCCTGCGGCCCCACAGCAATCCACTGGACAATCCCCCACATTCCTCTGGCCTCTTCTCTGTACAGCCATCTGGTTCCACACTACAAATATGCAGAGGACACCGGACCACCAGACCACTGTACTAGGTAAGTTGGAGTCATCTTCACCGCCCATCAGGACTGGGACTATCTTCAGGGGAAGGGCAGCTGGAACCTGCAATACAACTCTGCAGAGTTCAACCCTACAGGAGGAAAGGGAGCTCAACTTGGGACTTGCAGCCAGAAATCTGCCTGAATCTCACGGGTCTGTGACTAGCTTGCTGAAACTCATTGACTTGTATCTGCACACTGCTACCCTCGTTGTCTATTGTGAAAGCAGAGACATACCCTGAAAGAGTCCTGTCATCTTCATTGTTATTTTTTATTCCCAAAATTAGTATTAGTTTGTGTTTTTTTCTTTTCTTTTCCTTTGCTACTCTTATCTAGTTTTTTCCTACTCTTTGCAAATATTTGTTTTTCTCTCTCTTTTTCTTTTTCTTTTCTTCTTTTCTCTTTCCTTTCTCTCTCACACTCACTCTCTTGCTCTTCCACATTGTTCATCTTCCCTTTTTGTCCCTGTTTTGGTCCTCCTTTGGAGTTCTTCTTTATTTTCCTATTATTCTCTTTTTCCTTCTCAACTGTGTCCTCTAGCCACACTGCTGACCTTCCCCTATCCTTCTTCCCATCTGTCCCTCCCTCCCCAACCCCTTCTAACTCCCCATCCCAAAGGGTAAAGTTGTTTTATTGAAGAATTTATTAACTATATGTTGGGTTTGTCCTCAATCTTGATTTAATTCACACAGCTAAAGGTGATAGATGAATAACTACCAAAAAATGTCATTTTCAAAGATGTACTTGATGCAGTGGTGCTGCTGATTGTATCCCTTGGGCTAAGGTGTTGTTATTGATCTAGTCAATGAACCATCCTAGTATAAGGAAAATAGAGACTCAAAACTTGAAGACCAGCTACATGTGGAAGACGTATCTCAGAAGCAATTATTCCATAAGGGTTCTAATAACAAGCAACAAAGATACCTACAATAAGGAATTTCAAACTATCAACCTAGGAGTTAAACCAAGGACAGTACAAAAACCAAAAATAAGACATTTAAGCAAGGCACAAACTCAGACTTCCACCCCACCAAGGGTAAATTCTGGGGGAAATGAGATGGAAAAGTGTCATAACCAACCACCTGGATACCCTGAACTGATAGCACAGGAAGTAACAAAACAGATGAATGAGGCTCTAGAAAAATTCAAAGAAGAAATAATCTCCCGGGTAAATAGAGACATGGTGAGCAGAGTGCAAGACATGATTAGGGGATCTAGAACAGAAACAGATAAAAACATAGATGAGCTCAGAAACATGCTAGAAGCTATGAATACCCAGCATAAGAAAGAAATGGAATCCATGAAACAGATTCAAACAGAAATTCAAGAGATTAAAAGCTACATTGGAAGTATCCACACCAGATTAAGAGAATCTCAAGATAGAATATCAGCAGATATAGAAGACAGAATCACAGTTACAGACCATGAAAATAGAGATTTCTTAAAAATAGTAAGGGACCATGAGAAATCAATCCAACAACTGCTAGATGATGCAAAGAAGACTAACATAAGACTGATAGGAGCTCATGAAAAAACAGGAGAAAGCACAATTGACATTAAAAAAAACTGTGCACAGAAGTAATAGTAGAAAACTTCCCAGACAGAGGTAGAGAATTGGACATACAGATAAGTGAGGCATATAGAACTCCAACTAGCCATGATCAAAAAAAAATCTACATCTGGACATATAATAGTCAAGATCCCAGAAACACAACAGAAAAACAAAATCCTACAAGCAGTTAGAGAAAAGAAACAAATCACCTACAAAGGAAAGCCTATCAGAATCATGGCAGACTTCTCAACACAAACCCTCAACTCAAGGAAAGCCTGGAGTGAAGTATTTCAGGCCCTAAAAGAAAATAACTTCCAACCTAGATTGTTGTATCCTGCAAAATTATCTTTCAAAATTGATGGGGAAATTAGCTACTTCCACGACAAAGAGCACCTGAGAAATTTCATGAACACCAAAGCAGCACTACAAGCAATTCTAAACAATATCCTAGAAAAAGACATTGAAGGTCACAGCTCCATGAGGCCCAACAGAGGGAAGCCACCAAGCAAGGTAAGACACTAAAGGGAAAGGGTGGGAAAATAATAAATAAAAGAGCCAACAAAAGTAAAACATCATGACGAGGATAAATCACTATCAATTATAACCATTAATGTTAATGACCTCAATTCACCAATCAAAAGAAATAGACTGGCAGAATGGACTAAAAAGGTAATGCAACAATATGCTGTATACAAGAAACACACCTAACTCAAAAAGAAACTCATAGACTGAAAGTAAAAGGATGGAAAACAGTTCTCCATGCCACAGGAACCCATAAAATAGCAGGGGTAGCAATCTTATTTGCAGTTAAAGTAGATTTCAAACCAAAACTAATTAAGACAGACAAAAATGGTCAGTACATCCTTGTGCAGGGAATAATCCAAGAGGAAGAGATGACAGTCCTAAATATATATGCATCAAATACAAATACCCGAACTATACAAAACAAATATTGACATGAGAAACCAAATAAACACTAACACAATTGTAGTGGGAGACCTCCATACCCCACTATCACAAATATACCTATTATCTAGAAAAAAGCTAACAAGAAAATTATAGAACTGAACTGAGCTATTGAACAAATGGACTTAATAGATGTTTACAGAGTGTTCCACCCCCACAAAATCAGAATACACATTCTTTTTGGCTGCACATTGGTCATTCTCCAGAATAGACCACATGCTAGCTCATAGGACATGTCTAAGTAAATGTAAAAGAATAGAAGTTACCCCCTGTATATTATCAGACAATAGTGCAATAAAATTGGAGATCAATAACACAAGAAACTGCAAAACCCCAACAAACACATGGAAATTGAATAACACCTTCTTGAACAAACAATGGGTCACAGAATTAATTAAAGAAGAAATTAAACAGTTTCTACAAGTAAATGAAAATGCCAGTACAACATACAGGGATCTGTGGGACACAATGAAAGCAGTTCTATACAGGAAATTCATAGCAGTGAATGCACATATTAGGAAAACAGTGAAAACTCAGATAAATAACCTAATGCAGAACCTCAAGCACCTAGAAAAAGAAGAGCACAACCAATCCAAAGCTTGCACAAGAGAGGAAATTATAAAGATAAGGGCAGAAATCAATTCAATGGAGACTAAGAGAACAATACAAAAAATCAATGAATCAAAGAGTTGGTTTTTTGGAAGAATAAATAAAATCGATAAACCTTTAGCCAATTTTAACAAAAAAAGGAAAGAAAAGCCTCAAATCCATGCAATTAAGAATGAAAAAGGTGAAGTCACAACAGATGCAAAAGAAATCCAGAAGATCATCAATACCTACTTTGAGAACCTCTACTCCAATAAAATGAAAAACACAGACGAAATGGGCAGATTCCTACATACACATGAATTGCCAAAGTTAAATGAAGAAGATATAGAAATTCTAAACACCCCAATTACAATGAGTGAAATTGAAAATGTAATAAAATATTTACTAACAAATAAAAGCCCAGGCCCTGATGGATTCACTGCTGAATTTTACAAGACATTTAAAGAAGAGCTATTGCCATTACTCTTTAAACTCATCAAGGAAATTGAAAGGGAAACAATACTTCCAAATTCATTCCTGGAAGCAAGAGCTACTTTAGTTCCAAAACCAGGGAAAGAACCAACCAAAAAAGAGTACAGGCCAATCTCCGTAATGAACATAGATGCAAAAATCCTCAACAAGATACTGCCAAACACAATACAGAGGGTCATCAAGAAGATCATACACCCTGACCAAGTCAGATTTATCCCAGGGATGCAAGGATGGTTCAATATTCATAAATCAGTAAATGTAATACACCATATTAACAAAGTCAAGGACAAAAACCATATGATCATCTCAATAGATGCAGAAAAAGCATTCGACAAAGTCCAGCACCCATTCATGATAAAAAACCCTACAGAAAATTGGAGTAGAAGGTCTTTATCTTAACCTGATTAAGGCTATCTATGAAAAGCCAACAGCCATCATCATACTAAATGGTCAAAAACTGAAAACTTTCACGCTAAAATCAGGAACAAGACAAGGATGCCCACTATCACCACTCCTGTTCAGTATAGTTCTGGAAACATTAGCCATAGCAATTAGAAAAGAGAAAGAAATAAAAAGAATAAAGATAGGAAAAGAACACGTGAAACTGTCATTATTTGCTGACGATATGATACTTTACATAGATGACCCAAAAAGCTCCCCCAGAAGATTTCTAGACTTAATTGACAGATTCAGTAGAGTAGCTGGATACAAGGTGAACACTCAAAAAAACAATAGCCTGCTTGTACACAAATAACAGATTCACTGAGGGAGAAATTAGGGAAACAATTCCTTTTACAATAGCATCCCCAAAAAAGAAATATCTAGGAATCAATCTAACAAAGGAAGCAAAAGAGCTTTACACTGAAAACCATAGCACTCTGAAAAGAGAGACCAAAGAGGATCCAAGAAAATGGAAAGACATCCCTTATTCCTGGGTAGGAAGAACCAATATAGTGAAAATGGGCATACTTCCAAAGCTACTATTCAATGCAATGTCAATTGAAATTCCAACAATATACTTCACAGAACCAGGGGAAACAATCCAAAAATTCATTTGGAACCAGAAGAGATCTAGAATAGCTAAAGCAATTCTAAGCAACAGAGACATGGCTGGGGGTATAACAATCCCCAGCTTGAAACTATACTACAAAGCTACTGTGATAAAAACAGCATGGTACTGGCAAAAGAACAGACCTGAGGATCAGTGGAATAGATTAGAAGCTGGAGAAACAACTTCAGACATACTCAGCCACCTCATCTTTGACAAAGGAGCCAATCACCCTCACTTGAGGAAAGATAGCCTATTTAATAAATGGTGTTGGAAAAACTGGATTTCAACCTGCCAAAGATTAAAACTAGACCCATACCTATCACCATGCACCAAACTAAGATCAAAGTGGATTAAAGATCTAAATATTAAGACAGAAACACTAAATTTGCTGGAAGATAAGTTAGGTAGAACTCTTGAAGACATTGGCATAGGAAAAGACTTCATGAACAAAACCTCAGCAGCATGGGAACTAGCAGAATCAACAACTGGGATCTCATCTTATTAAAAAGCTTCTGCAATGCAAAATAAACCACCAACAGAGCTAACAGACAACCTGCAATATGGGAAAAAATTTTACCAGCTGTACCTCAAAGGACTAATATCTAGAACATATAAAAGATTCAAAAAACCCAACTCCCCAAATTCAAAGACCCAATTCAAAAATGGGCGTCTGAATTGAACAGACATTTCTTAGACAAAGAGGTAAAAGCAGCAAACAAATATATGAAAAAACTGTTCAACATCACTTGTCATTCAAGAGATGCAGATGAAAACAACCCTGAGATTCCACCTCACCCCAGAAAGAATGGCTGCTATCAAGAAATCATCAAATAACAAATGCTGGCAGAGTTGTGGGGAGAAAGGAACCCTTCTCCATTGTTGGTGGGAGTGCACACTGGTGCAACCACTGTGGAAGTCAGTATGGAGAGACCTCAAAGAACTAGGACTAGATGTCCCATTTGACCCAGCTATTCCCCTGCTGGGTATCTTCCCCAAAGAATTAAAAGAATCATACCACAGTGATATATGTGCACCCATGTTCATAGCGGCACAGTTTATAATAGCTAAAGCTTGGCAGCAGCCCAAGTGCCCATCAACTGGAAACTGGATAAAGTAAATGTCGTTTTTTTTATAAAATGTAGTACTACTCAGCCATAAAGAATGAAAAACTAGAGTCATTTATAGCTAAATGGATGCATATTGAGGCCACACTCTTAAGTGAAATAAATAGGACACACATGTGTAAATACTGACTACTTTCTCTAGTGTTAGAAACTGATAGTGTAAAAAGGGTTAAAATGATTTAAATGAATAATTGATAAATTGAAATAGGAAAAAGGTCCAAAGATGAAGGAGTGAAGGGAGCAGAAGTGGAAAGGAAAAGAGGGAAAGGAAAAACTATGAGAGAAGAAAAAAAATGGAAATGAAATCTATGTAAATAGGGAAGGGCAGGGGGAGTGAAGGGCACACAGGTAATGGAGAAAAAAATAAGAACCAAGATATATCATGTACAGGTACAAACACCCAATGATAAATGTAAATAAATTGTATACCTAAAATGTACCAATAAAAGAACAAAAAAAAATGATACAATCTGCAACACCATAGCATCAAGTATCTCTTAGAAAATGACAATTTGTGGTAGTTATTAATCTATCACCTTTAACTGTGTGAATTAAATCAAAATTGAGGACCAACCCAAAATATGTTTATAGTGAATAAACTCTTCAGTATACCAACTTTACCCTTCAGGATGGGGAGTTAAAAGGAGTTGGAGAGGGAGGGATATGTAGGTAGAAGGTAGGGGAAGGTTAGCAGTGAGGCCAGAGTACACAAGCAAGAGAAGGAAAAAGAGAATAAAAGAAAAATACAGAAGAAATATGATTTAGGCCCAGAAGAGGAACACAAAGGGAGATGAAGAACTATGTGGGACAGCAAGGGAGTGAGTGAGAGACAGAAAGAAAAGAAAAAATAAAAATAAAAATTGAAAAGAGCAGAAAAAGAAAAATAAAAATTAAAAATAAAAGCAAAGAAATAGTAATAATAATTTTGAAAATAACAAATATAAGATAAAAATGAATGGCCTCCTTCAGGGTATGTCTCTGCTGTCACAATAGACAATGTGGGCAGCCGTGTGCAGATATAAGTCAATGAGTCTCAGCAGGCCAGTTGTAGACCGGTGGAATTCAGGCAGATTTCTGGCTGCAAGTCTCAAGTTGAGTTCCCTGTTCTCTGGCAGGGTTGAACTCTGCAAGGCTCTACTGCAGGTTCCAGCTGCCTTTCCCCTGAAGATAGTCCAGATTCCTATAGGAGGTGATGATTCCTCCAACTTACCAAGTACAGTGGTCTGGTGTGCCTTTACTGTATAGATTCTCTTCACTTTTCCAGTGGGCTTCAGTTTTCTATATTCAAGGAGCCTGAGAGAGGCTCTCTATCTGTTGTTCACTTCTGCAGCTCAGGACAATGGCCTTTATGTCCCCCTGTGCCTCTGTAGTGTGGAACAAGGTAGCAGCACAGCCAGGAGGCCAGAGCTGGGGGAGGGGAGCCAGTGGGCATTTCCTGGGATCCTCACTGTCTTGCTGGTCACTTGTGGGTGTGGTGAGCCAGACAGATCAGTGCTCCAAATGGCCAGAAACCTCTCAGCCCATGCACCTAATGTGCTTGCTGGTGGACATCAATGTCATCATATTGTATTTCAAAAATATACCAATAAAATTAATGGGAAAAAAGAGAAAGTATATACAGCAGAATGAGCCAATATGAAGACAGAGTATCAGATATGGAAGACATGATTGAGGTTAGTGACCATGAAAAGAAAGATTTCTTAAAGATTGCAAGAGACCACAAGAAATCAGTCCAGAAGCTGCTAGATGATGCAAAGAAGAATAAGATTGATCAGAGTAAATGAAAAAGCAGGAGATAGCACAAATGACATTAAAAAATTGTTCATAAAGGTAATGGCAGAAAATTTCCCGAGAGGGAAAAGAATTCAACATATGGATAAGTGAGAAATATAGGACTCCAAAAGAAATCTACTGTGATCAAAAAAAATTCTACACCTAGGCATATAATAGTTAAGATTCCAGAAATTCAACAGAAGAACAAAATGTTAAAAGGAATAAGAGAAGAGAATCACATACAAAGGAAAGCCCATCAGAATCACAGCAGACTTCTCAACACAAAACCTCAAGTCAAAAATACCCTGGAATGAAGTATTTCAGGCCATAAAAGACAACAACCTCCAACCTAGATTAATGTGTCCTGCAGAACTATTTTTCAAAATCAATGAGGAAATAAGATGTTTCCATGACAAAGAACATCTGAGGAACTACATGAATACCAAACCAGCACTCCAAAAAATTCTAAACAATGTCCTAGAAAAAGACAAGGAGGATTACAACTTTATTAGCTCCAATAGAATGAAGCCATAAGGCAAGGTAAGAAATTAAATGGGAAAAGGAGGATTAAAAAAAGCCAACAACAGGAAAATACTATGACAATGATAACACATATCAGTTATAATCATCAATGTAAAAGGTCTCAATTCACCAGTCAAAAGAAATAGGTTGGCAGAATGGATCAAGAAGACCCAATAATATGCTGCATAAAAGAAACACATTTAATTCAAAAAGAAATTCATAGACTGAAAGTTAAAGGATGGAAAACAATATTCCATGTGACAGGAACCCAGAAGAAAACAGGTGTAGGTACCATCTTTGCAGACAAAATGAATTTCAAACGAAAGAGATACCAAGAAGATCACTACATCCTATTAAAGCTAACAATCCAAGAGGAAGAGATGACAATCATAAATGTATATTCACCAATACTATTGCACCCAACTATATAAAACAAATATTAACAGACATGAAAAAAATCAAATAAGCACTAATATAATAGTAGTGGGGAGCCTCAGTAGCCCATTGCCACAAATAGACTGATCAAGTAGACAAAAATTAACAACAAAATACTAGAATTGGACCAAATTTTTGAATGAATGGACTTGATAGATGTCTACAGAGTGTTCCATCTCACAAAATAAGAATACACATTCTTCTCAGTTGCACACAGGTTATTCTCCAAAATAGACCACACATTAGCTCATGGAAAACATTTAAGTAAATGCAAAGGAATGGAAGATGAGTAACACCATCCTGAACAACCAATGACTCACAGAAGAAATTGAACAGTTTGCACAAGCTAATGATAATGCCAGTAAAACATACCAGAATTTATGAGACACAATGAAAGCAGTCTTATGAGGAAAATTTGTAGCAGTGAATACTCATATTAGGAAAACAAAGTGAGCTCAAATAAACACCCTAATGCTGAAACTCAAGATTCCAAAACAAAAAGAGCAAGAAAAACCTAAAGCCTGTACAAGGGAGGCAATTATAAATATCAGAGGAAAAAATGCAATGGAGAATAAGAGAATGATACAAAAAATCAGTGGAGCAAAGAGTTTCTTCAAAATAATAAATAAAATTGATGAACACTTGTTCAACTTTATAAAAAAAAAAAGGCTCAAGTCCATGCAATTAGGAATAAAAAGGGTGAAATTACAACAGACCCAGTAGAAATCCAGAGGATTATCAATACCTACTTTGAGAACCTGTATTCCAATTAGATGAAAAACACAGAACAGACAGATTTCTAGATACATATGAATTACCAAAGCTGAAACAAGAAGACATAAAATTCTAAACAATTCATTATCAATCAATGAAATTGATAATGTAATTAAAAACTGACCAAGAAAGAAAAGCCAAGGTCCTGATGGCTTTATTGCTGAATTCTACAAGACATTTAGAAAAAAATTATTACCACTAATATTTAAACTCTTCAATGAAATTTGAAGGGAGGCAATACTCCCAAATTTATTCCTAGAAAAAAGCATCACCTTGATCCCCAAAGGAGAGAAAGACTCAACCAAAAAAGAGAACTATAACCTAATCTCACTAACGAACATAGATGCAAAAATACTTAATAAGATGCTGAAAAATAGAATGCAGAAGCTCATCAAGATCATACACCCTGTCCATGTAGGAATCATCCCAGGGATGCAGAGATGGTTCAACATATCACTATGGTTCAACATAATCAATAAATGTAATACACTATATTAACATAGTCAAGGACAAAAACCATATGATCATCTCAATAGATGAAGAAAAAGCATTCAACAAAATTGAACACACATTCATGATAAAAAAAAAACTATACAAAATTGAAATAGATGATCTATATCTCAACCTGATAAAAGCCATCTATGAAAAACCAACAGCCAACATCATACTGGTCAAAAACTGAAATCCACACTAAAATCTAGAACAAGACATGAATGTCCAATATCATCACTCCTGTTCAATATAATTTTGAAATAGTCACAGCAATTAGAAAAGAGAAAGAAAGAAAAAAGAATAAAGATAGGAAATGAAGTTAAATTGTCATTATTTGCAGATGACAAGATACTCTATATAGAAGATCCCAAGAAGTCCATGAAAAGTCTTCTAGACTTAATAACCAAATTCAGTAGAGTAGCTGAACATAAGGTCAACACAAAAAAATCGATAGTTGGCCCACACCCTGCCAAGGTTCCCAGTCGCACGGAACACACGCCGAATCAGCCCGCTGCAGAAAGGCAGGTCTGTGCACACCCTACCGAGGTCCTGAGTCATGCGGAAGATGCCGAATCAGCCTGCTGCAGACAGGCAGGTCTGTGCATGCCCTACCGAGGTCCTGAGGCACACAGAAGATGCCAAATCAGCCTGCTGCAGATAGGCAGGTCTGTGCACACCCTACCGAGATCCTGAGTCATGTGGAAGACACTGAATCACCCCACTGCAGACAGGCAGCCACCAGATTCCACATTACCAAGGCGCAGAGGACACCAGACCACCAGACCAAGGTACTGAGTCCCACTGTTCCCAGCCCAGAGGTAGGGGCTTCTGAGCCGTCGTCCCACTGCTCCTGGTCCAGAAGAAGGGGGTTCCCAGTCACCATCTCTCCTGCTGCTCCCAGCCCAGAGGAAAGGTCTTTTGGGCCACCTTCTGTCCCGCTGCTCCTGGCCCAGAGGAAAGGGCTTTTGGGCAACCATCCTGCCCACCCCTCCCCCCCAGAGGGAGGGGCTTCTGAGCTGCCATCCCACTGCTCCTCATCCAGACTAAGGGGTTTGCCGGCCACCATTCCTCCAGCTGCTCCCAGCCCACAGGAAAGGGCTTTTGGGTCACCATCCCTACAGCTGCTCCCGGCCCCTGTCCCACCTCACCCAGCTCAGAGGAGGTAATCCGTGCAGGCACTAAGAGCACCCCGCCTCAGTCGAAATGAGAAAACACATAAGTCTCAAAACCAGACTTCCAGATCACCTACAGCAACACCAAAGGGAAATGAGATGGAACACTCTGATACTCAACCACCTAGACCCACTGAACTGGCAATAAAAGGGGATCTGGAAAAAATGAAATCAGAAATAATTTCTCAGATAACAGGAGAAATTGTGCCCTTAGTGCAAGACATGATAAATAAATCTAGAGAGGACCTGAGGAACATGATGGAATCCCAACATAAGAAACAAATGGAATCCATAAAACAGATGCAAATAGATTTCCAGGACATGAAAAACTCCATTGAAAGTCTACACAGCAGAATGAGCCAATGTGAGGACAGAATTTCAGATATAGAAGATAAGATTGCAATTAGTGACCAGGAAAAGAAAAACTGATTCAAAATTATAAGGGAACATGAGAAATCAATCCAGCAGCTGCTAGATGATGCAAAAAAGGATAACATAAGACTGATTGGGCTCAAAGAAGAAATAGGAGAGAGTGCAGATGACATAAAAACCTCTTCACAGAAATAATGGCAGAAAACGTCCCAAGCAGGGGAAAAGAACTTGACATACAGATAAGTGAGGCATATAGGACTCCAAATAGCCTTGATCAAAAAACATCTACACATAGGCATATAATTGTTAAGATTCCAGAAACACAACAGAACAACAAAGTTTTCCAAGCAGTCAGAGAAAAGAAACAAATCATATACAAAGGAAAGCCCGTCAGAATCACAGCAGACTTCTCAACACAAACCATCAAGGCAAGAAGAGCTTGGAGTGACATATTCCAAGCCCTAAAAGAAAACAGCCTCCAACCCACATTGATGTACCCTGCAAAACTATCTTTCAAAATGGATGGAGAAATAAGATACTTTCATGACAAAGAGCACCTTAGGAACTTTGTGAATACCAAACCAGCACTCCAAAGAATTTTACACAATATCCTAGGAACAGACATTGAGGATCACAACCCCAGGAAGCAAAGCAGAATGAACCCATCTGGCATGACAAGAAATTAAATGTAAAGGGGGAGAACCCAACAAAAAGAAGAAGTCATGGCAATGACAAATCAATATGTTTCAGTTATAACCATCAACGTTAATGGTCTCAATTCACCAATCAAAAGAAATAGACTGTCAGAATGGATCAAGAAGCAAAATCCAACAATATGCTGCATACAAGAAACACACTTAATTCAAAAGGAAACTCATAGACTGAAAGTTAAAGGGTGGAAAACAATACTGCATGTGACAGGAGCCCAAAAAAAGGCAGGAGTAGCTATCCTCTTGGCAGATCAAGTAGATTTCAAACCCACACTGATTAAGAGAGATGAAGAAGGACACTACATCCTTGGAAAGGGAAGATTCCAAGAGGAAGAGATGACAGTCATAAATACCTATGCACCAAACACTAGTGCACCCAACTACATAAAACAAATACTAATGGACATGAAAAGCCATATATGCACTAATACAATTGTAGTGGGGGACCTCAACACCCCACTGTCACAGATAGATCAACAGACTAAAAATAAGTAATGAAATACTAGAACTCAATCGAACTCTTGAACAAATGAACTTAACAGATGTTTACAGAGTCTTCCACCCCACAAAATCAGAATACACATTCTTCTCAGCTGCACATGGCTCATTCTCAAAAATAGACCACATACTCACACATAGAACATGTTTAAGTAAGTGGAAAGGAATTGAAGTTATCCCCTGTATATTATCAGACCATAGTGCGATGAAATTGGAGATCCATAGAAAAAGAAACTCAAAAAATTTCATAAACACGTGGAAATTGAACAACACACCTCTGAATAACCAATGGGACACAGAGGAAATTAAAGAAGAAATCAGACAGTTCCTTCAATTAAATGACAATGACAATACAACATATCGGAATCTATGGAACACAATGAAAGCAGTCTTAAGTGGGAAATTCCTAGCAGTGAATACGCATATTAGGAAAACAGAACGGGCCCAAGTAAACAACCTGATGCTGAACCTCAATCTTCTAGAAAAAGAAGAGCAGGACAACCCCAAAGCTCATACAAGGGAGGAAATTATAAAGATCAGAGGAGAAATCAATGCAATGGAGACTAAGAGAACGATACAAAAAAATCAAGGAAGCCAAGAGTTGGTTCTTTGAAAAAAATCAACAAAATTGATAAACCTTTAGTCAACCTTGTCAGAAAAAGGAAAGAAAAGGCCCAAATCCATGCAGTTCGGAATGAAAAGGGTGAAACTACAACAGACCCAGCAGAAATCCAGAGGATCATCAATACCTACTTCTAGAACCTATACGCCAATAAGATGGACAACACAGAAGAAATGGACAGATTCCTAGATACAGATGAATTACCAAAGTTAAACGAAGAAGACCTAAAAATTCTGAACAACCCAATATCAACCAATGAAATTGAAAATGTAATTAATGACTTGTCACCTAAGAAAAGCCCGGGTCCCGATGGCTTCACTGCTGAATTCTACAAGACATTTAGAGAGGAACTGCTGCCACTACTGTTTAAACTCGTCAATGAAATTGAAAGGGAAGCAATACTCCCAAATTCATTCCTGGAACCAAGCATCACCTTGATCCCCAAAGCAGAGAAAGACCCAACCGAAAAAGAGAACTATAGGCCAATCTCACTAATGAACATAGATGCAAAAATCCTTAATAAGATAATGGCAAACAGAATGCAGAAGATCATCAAGATCATACACCCTGATCAAGTGGGATTCATCCCAGGGATGCAGGGATGGTTCAATATACGAAAATCAATCACTGTAATACACTATATCAATAGAGCCAAGGACAAAAACCATATGATTATCTCCATAGATGCAGAAAAAGCATTTGACAAAATCCAACATGCATTTATGATAAAAACCCTACAAAAAATTGGAATAGATGGTCTCTGCCTCAAACTGATAGAAGCCATCTATGAAAAACCAATAGCCAATATCATACTAAATGGTCAAAAACTGAAATCCTTCACACTAAAATCAGGAACAAGACAAGGATGTCCACTATCACCACTCTTGTTCAATATAGTTCTGGAAACATTCGCCATGGCAATTAGACAAGAGAAAGAAATAAAAGGAATAAAGATAGGAAATGAAGAAGTCAAATTGTCATTATTTGCAGATGACATGATACTCAATATAGAAGACCCCAAGAACTCCACCAAAAGTCTTCTAGACTTAATAACCAAATTCAGTCAAGTAGCTGGTTACAAGGTCAACACACAAAAATCAATAGCTTTCCTCTACACCAATGACAGACTCACTGAGAGAAATAGGGTAAATAATTCCTTTCACAATAGCATCCAAAAAACTGAAATACCTAGGAATCAACCTAACGAATGAAATCAAAGACCTCTTCTCTGAAAACTATGGCACTCTGAAAAGAGAGATTGAAGATGATATCAGAAAATGGACAGACATCCCCTGCTCCTGGGTAGGAAGGATTAATATAGTGAAAATGGCCATACTTCCAAAACTGCTATATAGATTTAATGCAATTCCAATTGAGATCCCAGCAGCATACTTCATAGACCTCGAGAAAACAATCCAAAAATTCATTTGGAGCAAGAAGAGACCCAGAATAGCAAAAGCAATTCTAGGTAACAGACACATGGCAGGGGGTATCACAATCCCCAACCTGCAACTCTACTACAAAGCTACTGTGATAAAAACAGCATGGTCCTGGCAAAGAAACAGGCTTGAGGATCAGTTGAACAGATTAGAAGATGAGGAAACAATGCCAGACACACTCAGCCATCTCATCTTTGACAAAGGAGCCAAACACCCTCACTGGAGGAAAGATAGTCTCTTTAATAAATGGTGCTGGAAAAATTGGGCTTCAACTTGCCAAAGATTAAAACTAGACCTGTATCTCTCACCATGCACTAAACTAAAATCAGAATGAATTAAAGATCTAAGTATTGAAATAGAAACTCTGAACCAGTTGGAACAGAGGTTAGGTAGAACCCTTGAAGACATCAGTGTAGGAAAAGATTTTATGAACAAAACCTCAGTTGCCCATGAACTAGCACAAACAATCAACAAATGGGATCTTTTCTTATTAAAAAGCTTCTGCACAGCAAGAGAAAGCACCAGCAGTGTGAAGAGACAATCCACAATGTGGGAAAATATCTTCACCTGCTCTTCCTCAGACAAAGGTCTACTATCTTGAAACTATAAAGAACTTAAAAAGATCAGACCTCCCAAATTTAAAGACCCAATCCAAAAATGGGCATCTGAAATCAACAGACATTTCTCAGACAAAGAAGTAGAAATAGCAAATAAGCATATGAAAAAATGTTCAAAGTCACTTGTCATTTGAGAGATGCAAATTAAAACAGCGCTGAGATTCCACTTCACTCCAGAAAGAATGGCTGCTATCATGAAATCAACCAATAACAAATGCTGGTGGGGCTGTGGGGAAAGAGGAACCCTGCTCCACTGCTGGTGGGAGTGTAGACTGGTGCAAGCACTGTGGAAATCGGTATGGAGATACCTCAAAGAACTAGGCCTGGAAATCCCATTTGACCCCGCTATTCCACTTCTGGGGATCTTCCCCAAAGAATTAAAAGAATCATACCACAGTGATATATGTGTGCCCATGTTCATAGCAGCACAGTTTTTAATAGCTAAAACTTGGAAACAGCCCCAATGCCCATCAACTGGAGACTGGATAAAGAAAATGTGGGTTTTTTATAAAATGGAGTATTACTCAGCCATAAAAAATGAGAAATTACAGACATTTATAGCTAAGTGGATGCACATTCAGGCAATACTCTTAAGTGAAATAAATAGGACACACATGTGTAAATACCGGATAGTTTCTCTGGTGTGAGAAACTGAAAGTGTAAATAAGGACTAAATGTATAATAGGTAATGTGAAATATTAAGAAAAGGGGCAAAGGGAAAGGAAGTGGGAGGGCTAAGGGAAAGGATAGGAAGGAATGGGATTAATATGAGAAAATGAAAAATAGGAACAAAATTTTTGTAAATAGGGAGGGTTGGAGGGGTTGAAGGGAGGGCTGGGCAAGGGTGAAAAATAAGAACCAAGAGAGATTATGTAAAGGTGCAAATTTCCAATGATGAATGTCATTATATTGTATACCTAAAATGTACCAATGATTAGAATGAATAATCGATAATGTAAAATAGGAATAAAAGGTCCAAAGGGGTAGGGGTAGTGGGAGGCACAGGGGAAAGGAAAGAAGGGAAAGGAAAAAATGATGAGTAATGGAAAAAATGGAAATAAAGTCTTTGTAAATAGGGAAGGGTGGAGGGGGTGAAGGGAGGGCTAGGAATGGGGAAAAAATAAGAACCAAGGTGCATTATGTAAAGGTACAATTCCCAATGAGAAATGTAATTGTGTTGTATACCTACAATGTACCAATAAAAGAATTTAATACAAGAAAAATTTTTAAAAAATTAAAAAAAAAAATACTCTGACAAAGAGGCTTCCCCAGGGAGATAAACTCAAAAAGAATAATGATAGATTTCACTTCTCATTTGTGTGGATCAAAACAGAGAGAAGGGAAAAAGATAACTAGGACTAACTTGTGTTGGTTGTTTAGTTGTGTATATTCTGGAAATGAAATGAAGTTAATGACTTTAGGGATATGGCAGCAAATTATCGTTGCATTTATATTGATGGTAAACGAATGTATGAACAGTAGGAAAATTATAGAAACTGGTGTGGCTTTCCTGATGTGTTGTTCTTGTTTGAAGAGAAGAGAATAATATAACACAAGGTTGCAATATGCAAGCATAAATTCATACATAGCTCTAAGTTAGAAACATAAATTAAAAGATTATTCTAACTCCTTATGTTCAAAATACCAAAACAGGGGCATGAATTCTAATAATATTCATGCCTCTATTGGTGATTCTCACATTTCCCTCTAGTTTGGAGCTATGCTGGATATACTATCTTGCAGATCCAAACTTTAACACCAGGTGACACTCAAGAACTTTTCCACCCTTCTCTTCACATTCTGTCTTTATCATATCATTGTGAGGATCAAACTGGCATCTGTGAATTTTATTTTCTTTCTTTTCACACCTGCATTATATAATAAAAGAAATTATAAAAAATAAGCCAGGAACTCATAATAATTTTTATTTATAATATGCAAGGAAAATTATGCTGAATTATCATTTTGTGCTTTTACACTAATCATTAATAATTCAGCATTGTATAAGATTTAGCAATGTGATAGTCATTGCGTGTGTTACAGAACATAGGAAATAGCATATATATTTGTGATGCGACACAGGGAAATCTCCAAAATTGAGGGAGGGCATTTGGTTAATCTAGAAGGAATGAGGAAATGTAAGAAGAGACATTGAGGAAAGCATCCCTGATGGGGGAAGGATGTGAATGATCCACAAAAGGAGAACATTGCAGACAATTGCAGAGAAGCAGGCCAACAAGGTCCTCTTCAGATAGGAATAAAGCAGAGCTTGTACAATGGTGGTAGAGAAACAAATCCATTGACAATTGGGGTGGTTTCAAGGTACTTTGGGTCAACCACTGATTTCAGGTTAAAATGTTGTAAAATGGTGGTCAGAAATAAAAACAACTCCATGCAGGCCAGGCCCTCTCCCAAACACATCCATTTTCTGGAAAATGACATACATAGAAGATAGTCCTTCCATGTCTGAAACTATGACTATAAGAAGCACAGTGTTTATTATGAGCACAATGAGAATATGCAGAACTGTTTGAAGGATAATTAGATGGATGAGCAGATGGATAGATGGATGGGTGTATGGGTAGTGAATGGACAAGTGAATAAAGAGTGCATACACTTGATCTCCACATTTGACCTTGAAAAGGTTTTATTCAAAAAAATATTTATTGAGCATCAGGTTTAAGCCAAGCACCATTCCACATCATAAGAGCTCTTTTGACAATTCAGGTTTTCATCTACATTTTTCTAGAAACACACATTTCTTAAGTTTCTGTTCCAAATCTGATGCTCCACAATCTTTCATTCCATTTTGCAGGCCTTACATTCCCAGCTCTAGACATAAATAATTTTCATCAATCTCCAATATTTTATGTAAGCTTCTCTTTGGATTTTTCTTATACTACATTCATGATGTAGGTCAAATTTAATTTATTTTCTATACTCTTTGTGATCCTTATAAGCACTAAAATATTGCAATTCTGGAATTCCTCCATATCATGTGTGCTTTCACTGAAGAATGGATCATTTTCAGTAATAATTTTCTGTTTATTTGTCTATTGTGTTGATATATGAATTCTTAAAAATAGAGTTCTGTCCATTTCACCATAGTATGAATTGTCAAGTATAAAGCAGGTATCAAAAATAAGAAAAGATATTCACAGAAAGAAGAAAAGAGATTCCAAGATCAGAGACTCACTATACATTACTGGTGTGGAGATCCAATATTCAAGATATATGGCTGCAGTTGGAGGAAGACCAGAGAGTTCAATGATAATTGCATGGTTTCTTGCCACATCCACCATGTTTTTGTGATCCTATGGGGTTTGGCAGATGTTCTGATACCTTAAAATTGAGCAAATATCTTCTTCTTGTGGTTCATTGCCTCCTTAAGAATGCTTTGTCTTTTCCTCCTTCCATTTTCCCTGTCCCTTTTGAGGCAGCTCAAATGTGTTTCTTGTTTTACTTATTTTGTTTTCCATTTTACTCTTTAGAGGGAAGAATGAGAGAGGAAGAAGCTCATGGCCTCTCACCCTTAACACCACCCCTGAAAGCAATCTTTGCTTCCCTCCTTTACACCATATTCCTAATCAACTGATACTGTTTGCTCATCTGCTTACTTCAGTCAGTGTGAGGCTCTCCTGTGCTGTTCTATGGTTGTAGATATTTGAGTCAGGATAATGAAGCTAGCAGGTGAGCAACGCCACAGAAAAATTAATCATTGTTTGGCATAGTATATCTTTTCATCATTGGTGAGCAAGGTCTAAATGAGTTTTACTTTCTATCCTGAAATCTCAGGTGATATATTTAGAGTAATAATTCAATCAACCTATACTGTATTCTAGCTTTCTCAGTTTGGAAAAACTTGGTCAATACCAAAATCCCCACTAGTTAGGCCCAATAATGAACTTGTACCATTATCAGGAAAAATACATGGGCATTAAGTGGGGTACTTCTAATCATGTGTAAATAGGAAATCTACTAGCTACAGAGAAGAAAGAGTGTAAGCTGTAACAGAGCCCAGAAAAGTATCTTGTTTCCAGAAGACACATAGAAACAAACTTCTATTACCTGTGGAGAAAGGCATGAAGTAGTCACTTTTCTTAAACTTGCCACTCTCGTCTAGAAAGTGGTGAGGGTCAAATGTCTCTGGGTTAGAAAATTCTTTGTCATCATGTAGCACAGATGTCAGTGATGTCAATATGCTTGTACCCTGGAAACAACAGGCAGAGATAGATCAAGTTATAAGGAAGTCATGGAGCTGAAATATACCATGGAAATCACTGAATGCAATCTTTTGATCTATAACTGAGGAAACCATGTCAGAAGTATTTCTAGATAGACAGAATCTGTAACAAACAGGGATGGGTTAGAGAACAATGGCAGTGATCTTTCTAATGGTGTCCTTCAATCCCATTTGAAATAATGAGTACTAGGTGTTCGCTCCCAGAAGTTCTGCATTTGCCTCTTTATCATCAAGGTTGGGTATGTGTCTCTCCCTACCTGCTGATCTATTTCATCACTGCAGATTTCACACAACTCATGAGTTATATTTAAATCAAAGCCTCTGTCTGCACAGGAAATATCTTTAGTATTTGTTCATAAAGCTTTGTAAATAAACATCTAGTTAACAACGTTCTCTTCTGTAATAAGTCTAAAACAAATATAAAAATATTAAGAATTTATCGCTGCATACAGTCTGCCTTACTTTATAAACAATGAGAAGATCTTTGTTACATATTAAGTCAGCCTGAAAATAAAACAAATAATAAAATTGGAAATATTATTTTATAATAATTCAGGACAGGATCATCACTTCAGGCAACAATCATTGTTTTAAAGCTAAAACAATGGGTGAGTGATTTAGAAAGTCAGAATTTCATACTGCCTTAAAGTGCCATGGCATATATTTTTATTCATTACATAAAAAGCCAAACCTCTACAATGGGCAATTCTGGCATATGTTACCCTATTGCAGGAGGAACTTAGCACAATCAATATTGGCACAGGCAACATTAAAATCTTCATTTTACTTACATGGTTCAATGGAACATACACAGCATGTATAAAGTTTTCTTGCCAAAATCATAGGAATCTAAGCTTTAGAAACCATTCACACAAAATCAGCCTGAGGAACATTTTAAATGAATGGTGAACTGAATTCTTCAGTAAAGTCAACATACTGAAAAGAATTAAGCCAAGAAAGGGGAACTGCTTCTAGTTGCAGCTGAGTACAGAAACAAGATAACCACCATTCTGTGCTTATGGTTGAGTGGACCCTGAATTGCAAAGGAAAAAACTACTAAAATTAGATAAATATTAGCAAAATCTAAATATATGCTCTATATTAGAAATATTGGATAAATGATAACTCCTGAATATGAATGTAATTGTTAATACATTTAGAGATTAAAACAATGCTAAGATTCCATCTTACTCCAGAAAGAATGGCAATCAAGAAATAAAACAATAACAAATGCTAGCATGGATGTGATAAAAAGGAACCCTCCTTCATTGTTGGTGGGAATGCACACTAGTACAACTGTTATGGAAATCAGTATGGAGATCTCTCAAAGAACTAAAATTAGGAATTTCATATGACCCAGCTGTCCCCCTGCTAGGTATCTTCTTCAAAGAGCTTAAGTCATTACACTACAGTGACACATGCATATCTATGTTTATAGCAACACAATTCATAATAGCTAAATCCTGGAAGCATCCTGTATACCCCTCAACAGACAATTGAAAAAAGAAAATGTGGTATTTGTATATAATCTAATACTACTTGACTATAAAGAATGACACATTTGAGACATTTGTAGGAAAATGGATGCACCTGGAAAATATAATGTTGAGTGAAATAAAGCAGACACACAAGCTTAAATACCATATGATGTCTCTCATTTGATTGAGGCAAAGTACAAACAAAGAAAATAATAAAGGATGGGTAGAAAGGTACAAAGGGATGGACCTCTTGCAATAGGGATGTGGTCCAAGAGAACAAGGATGAGAGGTGAGGAGGAAGGGAAGGGGAAATAAGCAGAAAAAAGATATGCCATGTACAGGAACCTAATAACCCCAATTAATGTAAATATTATAGGCCATAACATGAGCTAAGACAATAATTTTAATAGGATGGGGATAGGAGAAGTGGAGGAAGATAGGGGAACTGGAGATAGGGGAACTGGAGGGAGAGGGAGGGGAGTGGGAGGGGAGGGGGAAGGGAGGAGAATGAGATTTGAAAAAAAAGAAAAAAATGCTGTAATATGTACATGTAACTATTCCCCAAGATGACTGTAAACTACATGAACTGCAAATATACACAAATAAAATTTAAAAATTCTGTAAAGATGTTGGCAACAGTGACATAAGGTAATAACTACAGTCAAGTGTCAACTGTATTGATATCAAATCCAATTCTGAATTAGAGTAGGAATTGCTATGTCATCATGACTGCCTAGGAATGTACCCATTCTGGAAGAATGTACCCATTCTGGAAGAAGATTAAGATGTTCTGAAATTCTGCATTTTTCACATATAATAACAAAATTAATCAAAAGTTAAGAATCTCAAAAATACAACAATGTGGTCACCAAAATGAAAAGAACCACATCATAGAAAATTCTTTTCTTATCTTTTCCATTATCTTGATATTAGACATCAGACCAGACAATTTGGCAGAATAAAATTATGGACTAATATCTGTTATGAATTTAAATAGAAAAATCATGAACAATATGTTATAGACAAAACTTAATTGTGTGTACATACTTGTAAATTGTATGTATAGTGAGGTAAGTGTAGCTAATACACAACTATACCAATATATGCAGAGACTACATTTGATAAATTTGTACACACTTTCATTAAAAAATTTACATAAAAATAATAGAAGATGGTAAATTTCAATAACCTGATAAACAAACATTAATCAAATGCTAAAGATGTCATTCTCATCATGAGATATTGAAGCTCTATCCCTTCCTGCAGATCAGAAATGAAATTAGCTCGCCCAATACCACTAACTTTGTTCAACACTGTCCTGAAACTCCCAGCCAATGCAATAAGGCAATAAGGACAAATTAACCACACAGAATTCAAAAGTAAGAAATAAAAAATAACCCAGAAACCAGGAGAAGGCATACTGAAAGTTGAAATAAATCTCCAGATAAACCATTGGTCATTAGTAGTAAATTTTGCAATGTTACTAGATATAAGATCATCATAATAGCAAGTATAAAGAGCTGGCAAAGGCATTTTAAAAACTCACATCAACAAAAGTGTTCATTATACCAACAATCTAACATGACATTTACAAAACACTATACTGAAAACATTGGTGAGAAAATAAAACAGCCCAAATAAACTGGGAATATAACTAATTCATAAATGGAAAGTTCAATGGGTCAAAAAACCAACTGTTTCAAAATTTACTTATGCTTTTACTATCACCCTCATATTAAAAAAATATTTGGGATATTAACAAGCTAAGCCTTTAACACTGACTTGGCAGTATAAATACCTAAGAAGAGATAATATCACACAAGTAGAATAAATTTTTAAGACATACATGACCAGAGATAAAGATATATTAAAAAGCATTATTGCAAAACATAAAAACAGCATAAAGTCCATCAAGCTGTCACATGCAAAATGTTTGCACTTTTATCATCTTGTGTTGGTAGAGATTGGAATCATACAGTAAATTTGAAGACAGTGAGAACCCTGTGGTTCCATGTAGAAGGAATAAACTCACTTTAGGAATCAAGTAGTTTCTGAATTTAATGTCACAGGTCACTGCATGGGGTAGGCTGTTTGGGAAGAGGTTAATGTATCTCTGAATCTCATGCAATACAGCATCTGTGTAGTGCATGTGGCTCCTGTCCTGCATGCAGGGGCTCCTCTGTCTGCCGATCACATGGTCAATCTCTTCCTGGACCTTAGCTAGTAAGACACACACAAGAAATGAAGGACTAGGAGAAAAATGGCACATTGGTCAAAGCAATTCAGGGATACATGGAGCGTGACAAAGACTTCTCAATGGCATTAGAAATATAATTATTTGCCCAAAAGTGCACTTAGATACATGGATTCAAGATAAGATACATACAAATCACTCTCCTGAAAACTAGACACTATGATTTATGTCTTAAAAATAAACAGCAAAATATTGTCCTTGCAAATAAAATTGGAATCAAAAGTTGATTTTTAAATTATTAAAATATTGATTTATTTTAAAAACTTTATATTATTTTAAATCAATTACAACAGATCTATATCTGTGTGTGTGTTTTGTGCGTGAGTTCCATTGTCCTCTCACATCCAAAATGTGACCACTGAACAGTTTACCAGGTTCTACTGAAGCTTATATTCATATTTCTAAGCAATAACACTCTATTTTTTTCTTTCCCAATGCTAAAACATAGCTAATGATTTCCTCATATGGGAAGACAAGAATCTTTATCTTTATCTTGATGCAGTATATATAAACAATATCCACAAAGAGATACACAAATAAGCACCAAAGAACACACAAATATTAAGGTTTTGGGAAAATATGCAGGACTTAACATACCCTATTTTATTAATAGGAAGATATTAATTACTCCTGAGAATTATGATGCTATTCTGAATCAAACTCATTCATATATGACATGGGATATTTCTCTGAAACTTTTTATATGTTTCTTTTCAATCCTGATGAACTGAAATTCATGGCCTATTCCCTCGATTGAATGTTTTTATTTCATTCATTCTTCTGGACACTCGCAGCAAATTTTCTACTAAGATGGAAAAATATGGAGGTCTGTACTCCACAGTTTTTCACTCTCTAAAGAATATATCTGATTGGCAAGCTTCAGGAAACAAGATGAACAAGAAAGCTGAGTCTCTTGAGTAGTAGACCCATACCAAGCATCTTTTTCAACTCTTCACCTCACAATTTCTGGCACTGCCCAAGACTTCTGAGCACAGACTTTGTTTCTTAGGCTCAGAATCTTGTAAGAGCAAAGTTTTCTTTTCCTGTGAAGAAAACTCAGTCACCTGGTGAGTGGAAATGTGGAGAGAACCAAAGCAAGGGAAGCCTCCTTTTTCAAGTTGATTCTCTGCCTTCTTTAACATCTATTATTTCCAAACAGTGATCCTTAGAAGGACTGCAGGAACACCGCTTGTCTTTCTTCCTCTCTAACATCACCTCCCCACTCAGTTAATTATTGCCCTTGAAGCTACTCTCCATGTTTCAATGTTTTGGTGAAGACTTGCTGACTATTTTCTGTCATCTTCTACTGCAACATATATTAAAAGAACTAATTCTCATTCATAATTATTCACATTCAAGTGGAATTCTGACACAGGTCCCAAAGAAAGCATATTTCTTACCTGGTACATAACTGAAACTCTTAAAGGCAAATTATTAAAATAAATTTGTTCATTACTGATCACCCACCTTAAAATTTTTATTTTGTTAAACAGAAGTTTTATGGAACAGACTTCAATAATAAATAAAATCCTTGCCAGGCCTGGTGGCACATGCCTGTAATCTCAGTACACTGGGAGGCTGTAGTGGGAAGATGAAAATTTGAGCACTGAGAAACTTTGTAACTGAGCAAGACCTTGTCTCAAAATAAAAATAAAAATAAAAATAAAAATTTCTGGAGAAATAGATAAATGCAAAGTCCCTGGATTCAGTTGCCAGCACCATAAGTAAAAACAACAATAATTCTATTAGAACAATCATCTTCCTAAATGGAAACACCTTTCTGATGTATCTGTTTATAGATTTTAGATTTATAGATTAATTTGTAGATTAGAATTATCTTAGATAGCCTTATCATATGCTAGGATTTCCACTTATGCTTTAGTAAGGAGAATTTTCTTTTCCCTAAACTAGAATTAGAACTATTAGAATGAGAAAATTTATTTGTGGTATGCTGCACAAAGTAGCCTTTTCAAAATAAAAATTAATATCTGATCCTATTCCAATTTATGTTGGCTGTGGCAGCCATGAATCAATTCCTTGGAACTCAACACTGCACCAGAGTTTTCTCACTTTTCTTGCTGCCATGCTGTCTTCATTTTTTTTTTTTTGAGTCATTATGCCATTATGCTCAAAGATGTTTTAATCTTATCATCAAATGTGGACAGAGTGCACCTGGGATTACAAAAGATTAAATAGTAAAGCTTTACTAAGACAACAACATGAGTATACTACCAATATCTTCCCAGCATCTTCCTGAAATTCACTTGTTCATCATCTGTAGTCATACCTGTGACCTGTGGGTGCTTTATCAGGAGCAGGAGAACATACCTCAGTGTTGTGCTTGTTGTCTCAGTCCCAGCAACAAACAAATTAGATACAGTGACTAACAAGTTTTCACAGGTAAATTCCATTTGTTGATTGTGCTTTTCCTAGGAATAATTTGATTCTATTATCTAACAAGTTATTTGCCAGCCTATGTAATGACAGTGATTCCAAAGACACTCACATTACAAAGGTAATCAACACAAAACCTGGAGAGTGAATATTAGATTACACTTCTGTAAGTATGGAAGAGGCTGGAGATCAGGTAACCCAAACTTAATTTCTATGCCTTTATATCATGCCTGCCTAAAATTTCTATTCATGAGAGTTTAGAATTCTTTTCCATTCTCCTGTACGCTTTCTGCAATGATGAAGTCCATTTTCTTTTTTTCTTTCTTTCCTTTTTTTTTTTTTGGTGGTACCAGGGATCAAACTTGGGTCCTTGCACTCGTGAGGCAGGTGGCAGAACCACTTAGCTAAATCCCTGGCCCAAGTCCAATTTCATTTAATGACATGTTATATCTTCTCTAACATCATTATAAATTGTGTCGATTTTAGTAGTGATGCCATTTCTTTCATTTTTTTATTTAGTTATTAGTGTCTTATATTTTATTGAATCTGTCTAGCTAATTGTCACTTTGTCTCAAAAACCAGATTCCATTTTTCCTCAGCTAGATTATTTTTACCCAAGGGGTAAATGTATTCTAATCAGGGTCTAATTAATATTCTAAATAGGGTCAATGTATTCTAATTATTTTTTTAATTTTTCATGATGTCTAGTGTAGTTTTATGCACACAATACAATCCCAAAGGGCTTGTCAAGCAATAGTGGTCTGACCATTTAAACACCCCCAGTAAATACAGAATTAAGTCAGCACCAAACAATCAAGAAAGCCAAACTGTACTGGTATTTGCATTTTACCTGCTCCATTTTGATCAAGAAACAATCAATAAAATCCTTAGGATTGCTAATATCCAGCGATGCTTGGTGTTCTTTTTCTTTGTCCAAAATATAATTTCTAATATAAACAGTATTTTTAAATATTCTGTTATGACTCTCTGGAAGATAATGAGAGTAGGGAAATTATTGTAGACTTACAAGAGAAAAGAATAACATATGTAAAACAAATGAAAATATATGTTCCATGTAGCAAGCTCTGGTGAGAAATTAAAACCATAAATGTAAATTTTAAAACACGTCTATCATCAGGCATAATTTTTATTGCAAATATATAGTAACTCTCTATGCTCATGGAAAGATTTGTAGAGAACATGATGACCCAAATATCAAAGATGACAACCATTTCCAGTATTCATACATCTTCTTTATTCTATAAAATCATTTTGACATCATTTCACTTTTTTTCATTGATTCTTCACCACATTCTTTTTAAATGTTGTGCATGAATTAATGGCATAGATACTGGCAGGAGAGCACTGGTTTCTGCCAGAAGTCTTGGGGCTTTGAGTATGTCATGAAGTAGAAAATAGCCCTCCTACTTCCAGTGTTGTGAAACTTCAGGACCAGTGGCTGTCTTGGCCACAAGCCTGAGACCCACCCATGCTTGCTACTTGGGAACAGGGGAAGATTTCATTCCCAATCACAAGTTTGAGAATATAGCTACCACAGGGCTGGGGATTTAGCTCAGTGGTGCAGCTGTCTGCCTTGAAAACACAAGGTCCCAAGTTCGATCCCTAGTACCAAAACAAACAAACAAAAGAATATAGCTACCACTATAAAATCCCAGTTTCATCAGAGCCTATGTTCCCAGAGTTAGGAAAAGTACTGGCTGATCTAGGTAGAATCAGCTATGGCCAACACTCATGAAGCATGGTCTAAGGGAGATTCCCTACCCATTTCATTGACTCTGGTGGATACAGCTCCAAATTCCCTGTTTCACACATTTAGGTGTATTAGAAACTGGAATGTCTGCTGGACAAAACCCTGTAACTATATGAAGGCAACAACCAAAGACCATACCTCCTACCAACACCTGCACACAAATTTTAGGGTCAAGGGAACATGTCTTCTTTTTTTTTTTTTTTTTTTGCATTAATGATGGCATTTATTAGGGCACCTGAGTGAGCACTGTGCTTTGTGGATTCCTGGAAGCCAGTGTATTCCCGTCTGCCAGCTCCTGCCACCCAGCACATACCCCGCCTGCTGGCTCTTTGTCCCTCCCCACCCCAGCACCCACCCCTGGTGTCTGTTAATCTATAATCAGAGTCCACATGCAGATGTTAACATGATGCCTGCACTGCCCAAGGTGACTCATCTGAGGCTGTGAGTTCCTGGTCTCCTCTGTGTCAATATCTAACCCACCACACTGTCACAAACCAGTGCTATTTGCCCAGCACCAAGCAGATAATAACAGGAGGGAATGGAGCAAACGAATTCTCCTTTTCCCTAGAAATGGCCTCAGAAGAGCTTTAGGGGCAAAACTGCTTCCCCCACCACTCTTTCTATTTTTTGTCCAAAAAGGAGCAGCTCTGCTGGCTGTGAGTGCTGATGGCAAGAGACATTTGTACCCTCCAGCTGGAGGCCATTCCTGGGCCATGGTGTCTGAGCACCGGCACCCCCACCCTGAAGCCTCTGTGGTGGTGATGATGAAATCAAGGCTAGAGAGTGCCCCAGATGAAAGGGCCACCATGCCTGTTCACAGGGGCACTTGCAGCCACCCTTCTCTCTGAGGGCCCCAACAGGAAGGTTCTGGGGACGATGCTGTGTGAATACACAGCTTAATGGTTACAGCTCACTGATGCCCTCTCTAAGGTGACATCTACATTTAGTCCAATTACAGGATCCAGAGATTTGCAAACATTCATTTACAAGGGAACATGTCTTAATCAACCCAAAACCATGCAACTCCATTTTCTGGAAACAAAAGTCTCACTACCACCCATCCTAATGCCTGGACTCCACTTCATGACACAGTGAACATCACACCAGCTGCACAGGCATCATGTAAGGACACAGGAAACATAAAAGGAAACATGACACTGCCAAAGAATAACAATAATTCTGCAGAAAGAGATTTCAGTTTGAAGGAAATCCATAAGATGTCTGACAAAAAATTTTAAATAATGATTCTATGGAAATTCAGTGGGACACAAAAGAATGTAATAAGCAACATAAATCAGTGAGAAAATACAGAGGATGTGGATGAAAAATTCACCAATAAGCTATAAATTATAAAAAAATAGAAACTAAAAATTTGAATCAATAAAATGAAAAACACAATAGAGACCTGCTGCAACAGACTAGCTCAAGAAGAGAAAGAATTTTGGTCCTTAAAAACCAGTCCAAAACTTAACACAGCCAGTGTAAAAAAAATGATAAATTTTTAAGACTGAAGAAACCTATAAGACATGGGACAAAGTGACTACACCAAATAAAGGCATGTTGGAAACTCAAGAAGACAAAAAAAAAAAATTGAAACTATTTCATGAAATAATGGCATGAATTTCCCAAATCTTCAAAGAGACATGGACATTCAGAACCAAGAAGCTCAAAGGCCCTCACTAGAATCAACCAAACCAGGCTTGCACAAAAACATATTGTTGTCAAAATGTCAAAAGCACAAAACAAAGACAGAATCCTAAAAATCACAAAAGAAAATTGTCAAGTCACATATAAGGGTGGGCACATCATACTTAGAGCATAATTTTCTGTGGAAACTTTACAGGTAAGAAAACAGTAGGAAGATGGAAGATACATACAAAATACTAAAAGAAAAACAAATCCCTCTGCCCCTGAATACTAAGCAAAATTATCCTTTAAAACTGAAGGAGAAATACGTTCTTTCCCAGATAAGGAATACCTGAGGAAATTAATCACTACCAACCCAAACGTGTAAGAAAAACTTAAGGGAATCCTACCACAGATATGAAAAGGTAATAACTAGCATGATTAAAGCACAAATGTATAATACTCACTACAAGAATGGATAAACAAAACAGAAAGCCATGAGAATTAGAATTTAGCATGTTGTGAAACTACCAAATCACAAAAATAATAAAAGAAATGGACAGGAACAAAATACATATAAATCAAGCAGAATAAAATTAACAAAATGACAGGAATAAGTTCATACTTACCAATAATAACTTTGAATGTAAATAAACAGCAATGGAAAGAAAATAGCTGGCTGAATGTATTTAAACAAAAACCCTTATATGCTGCATATAAGAAATCCTAAAAAGGACCCGAGTTCGATCCCTGGTACCAAAAAAAAAAAGAAATCCTAAAGATATGAATAAACTAAAATGGAAGGTTGAAAAAGATATATCGCACAAATGGAAATAAAAAATGAGCCTGAGTAGCTATCTTCATATCAGATGAAGTAGACTTTAAATCAAAAGCTATAAAAGGGGATAAAGTTATAATTATATATTATTAGGATGGAAATTAAACAAGAAGATATTGCAAACATACATACACCTAAAACAGAAACACCCAAATATGTAAGGCAAGCATTATTTCTAAGGGTAGAAATAGATTCTAATACAATATTTGAAGATTTTAGCACCACACTAATATAAATAGTACAATTGGTGCTACAGGACCATTTCTCTCCACTTGCTCCTGGACCACACCCCTCCACTCAGCTGAACCTGAGCAATGTCCCAGAGCCAACCCCTCAACCTTTGTCCTAAGGCTCACTACCCAGAACAGGTAAGAAAATCAAAGAACCCTGAGCCTGTCCTGGAAAATTCCAAAATCCCAAGAGGATGTATGGGTGTCAGATTCTCCTACGTGACCTAGAGTAAACTTTCTTTACCTAAATCTCATTGAAGGTTCATGCATGTGGGCTGCATCTCATACATCCAATTACAACAGAGTGAATTATGGAAAGGACACGAGTAGTAGACACAGCTAACATGACTCAGCACCCTGGAAGCCCCAGTGAGAGGTATCCTAGACCCAGTGTAACATTTTAAATTCCTACATCCATTATCCTCATCACTAGTGCCATACTCATTTCACTGGAGCAAGCCCACTCACTCCAAGCACACAGTCACTTGACTAAACTTTGCTACTTTTTTTCTTATCATGGCATATAATGTCCAATTCTTTGTTCATCATTCATAAGGACCCGGGAACCCACCTGGGAACCCATCATCCATGGTAACATCGAAGTCAGCATAGCCAGGAGGTAAGGCCTTTTGGGGGGAGAGTTTATATTTCTTTTCCTTTCTTTCTAATTTTTGTGCCCTTGGTCACTCATTTCAGTCACAGATCAAATCTTTAAATATCAGGACAGTGTCTGCCACATGAAAAGAAAACTCCCATGAAAAGATAACTTAGCCATGGCATGGAAAATTTTAGCCTCCACCAGGAGCAAGAAAACTTCCTCGAATCTCTCAGGTTTATGTTTGTGCAACATCTCTTTTGCCATGAACCCCTGCAGCTTGGGGATTCCTTTTCAGTATCTAGAGTCTCCTAAGCTTCTAGGAAACTGAATGATTGTACATAAAAGCACTGAAGGTTTCTCATGACCTAATTCTTATTCTTATTCCTCCTGCCCACACAGCTATCATAGTGAATAGCTCATCCATTCTACCTGATCCCCCACTTGGATGCCTTCTGAGACATTGGAACAAATTTGGTTCCCTTAAGAAAAAAACATATTCTTATGTAATGAATAATGTACTTTTGCGGGGGGGGGGGGGGGGGGGAATCAAGAAGTGTGGCCCCCTAATGGCTGACTGAAGTATAACACCATACTCCAATTAGGTCTTTTTTTATGAGACAGAAAATGGTCAGAGGTGCCTTTTGTCCAAGCCTGCATGGCCCTCTACCAAAAGCCTGATATTTGCCATAGAACTAATCCTTTCTCAGGTTTCATGCTGCTGAAGACTTCCTGTTGTCACCCCCTCCCTCCTATAGGCTACTTCCTTACCAATCTGCACCATCAGTGCCACAAGGAGATAAAGACAACCTCCTGAGCCCACCTCATACTATGTCTGGGTCTGCCTACTACCTACCAAAAAGCCCAGGGCTCAGGGAACTCAACATCTAAACCTGCCACCAGTCTACTCCTTTCAGAAGTAGTAGGCGCAGATGGTAGCATTCAAGTTCAGGTCCTTTTCTAGTCATGAATACCCAACAATGCAAAGAGAAACTGGGTAAATTCTTTGAGGACTGTGACAATGAACCCATACCCTGACAATGGCTTTTTATCTGACCTGGCAAGATATCAAGTTCAACTTGGTTCCTTGTTGCATGGAAATAGAAAGAGGATTACAAGAATTGCAAGATGGGTCAGTGATAATGTCTTTTGGGCTGTACCTGATAGTAATTAGCCAACTGAAGTGTTATTTGTGCCCTAAGAAGAGGCCTGGATAGGATTATAATACTGGAAGTGGAGAAACCAAATGGAGGTTATACCTCCACACTATCTTAGCAGGTATGTGCAAGAGCATGCCCAAGCCTGTAAATTATGATAAACTGAGAACCATGAATCATGGCTCTAATAAAAATTCAGCAGCTTTAGGGCTGGGGATTTAGCTCAGTGGTTCCACTGCCTGCCTTGAAAGCACAAGGTCTCAGGTTCAATCCCTGCTACAAAAAAAAGAAAAAAAAGAAAGAAAGAAAAGAAAATCCAGCAGCTTTCCAGCACTGGCTTGAAGAAGCACGCCATAAATGCACTAATTTAAACCTGGAGTCTAGAGAGGGCCAAATTGTTCTGAGTCCATATTTTATTAGCTAACCAGCTCCAAACATTAGGAGGAAGCTCCAAAAATTCCAACATGGGCCAAAAGCTAGGATAAGCCAATTCGTTGATGTGGTTTACACGATTGTTATCAACCATGATAAAAACAAATGGCAGTTGAGTAAGGAGAAATGGCAGGCTAAAGCTATGCTGGCTCTAATGGATAAGGCTCATGATAAAGCCCACAGCTCCAAAAGAAACCAAGATAATTCAAAGTTTGACAGAGGCAAGTCTCGGGGCTTCAAGTGCAAGCAATTGGAGCATTTGTCAGGCCTTAGAGCACTTAAGGCCAGGCCTCAAGATAAAAATGGAATGCCTACGTATCTTGAATGCCTACCTACCTCCCCAAGGCATAAACAATAATAGATATTCTAAATAGGTATCAGTCACCTGGGTGGGTAATCAGGATCTCCTGACCCATCTCAAAAAGGGTCCTTGTTCTTTCCATGTATACTTGTTACATGATTTACTTCCCCAATGGATCAACATTACCTAAGTGGCTATACTTGTAATCTTATTGGTTGATCATAGTTTTGTCCCACCTTGTACCTACCTCATGATTTTGCTCTATAAAACTTCCTTTGAGAAGTGGGCTCTTTGGAAACCCACTTCCTGGGTCCCCTCCTGTCTCTCTCAGGCAGGCCTCTCTCCCTTAATAAAATTTCCTACTCCCAGACTACTCAAACCCCAGCTGCAGCCGCCCCACCCTACTCACACTGAGTTCCCAGGAGAGCCCCTAGCTTGAGTGGGTGGCACACTGGGAGAGCTGCCCTTTGGGCCTTCCCCTCACAGTCCCAGGGCTTGTACATATCCTTCAGGACCAAAGCGCCCGCACTAGCAGGCATCCGCATCCGCATCCTGCCTCAGCTCCTGGAGGACATGCTGGAGAGAGAATGAGCCAGAGGGACACTCTAGTGCATTTGTTTGCCAGGGGGATGTGGTAGCATAGTGGGAGCTATTCTGACATGTTCACTGGAAGTTGTAAAAATGGGCGGCAGTTATCTTCTGTGACACTTTATATCTCTGAAGTTCAGCTGAACACCATGGCTGGAGCCAGTGTTAACCAAGTAGTGTATCCTGGACCTTTCTATTGCCTAAAAGTAATCTTGGAAAAAGAAGGGCCTCTTCCTTGTTTAGAGGATTAGGCCCCAATATAGTGGGGGTGGCCCCCTCTAGAACAATATACTTTGCTGCTTACTCCAACTGCAAGGAAAAATTGAATGGTGTATTTGTTCCTGATTCTACCCAGGTTCACTTGATTTCAGCTGCAGTGGCAGGTCACTTCCTGTAGAAATATAGACTAACTTAAACCTCATTTTACTGCAATCACTGCAACCAACCCCATTTGGCTTATAAAGACTCATTTACAGCTGATGCAAGGAACCATGGGGAAAAGCAAATGGGTGCTTTTGAATGTATCCATAAAGTGTATCAGACAGACAGACTTAAAGGATTTTACAGGGGCATGTCTGCTTCCTATGCTGGCAAATCAGAGACATACATTTTGTTATTTATGAAGGTATAAAGCAAAAACTACTGGAATGTAAGCCTTCTATGATAGAAAATGGTGATGAGTCTGTGAAAGAAGCATCAGATTTTGTGGGAATGATGATTCCTGCTGCCACCTCAAAAACTTGTGCCACAACTAATAGCATATCCACATGAAGTTTTAAGAACAAGATTATGTGAAGAATGCACAAAATATAGATCCTTTTTTCAGACACTGTCTTTGGTGGTTCAAGAAGAAGGTTATGAGTCCCTTTACCATGGTCTAACAACTCATTTGGTGAGACAGATTCCAAACACAGCCATTATGATGGCCACCTACGAATTAGTGGTCTACCTACTCAATGGATAGCAGCACAGGCTGCCACACTGCAAGAGGGAAGACCAAAAGATTACAGTGGATCATGGAATATTGGAGCCAGCATGGTGGACAGAAAAAATAGTTTGGGAACATGTACTGTAACTATCCCTAGGTAGAAGTTTGGTGAAGATAGCCACACCACATTACTTAGTCTTTCAGTAATGTGGAAAAACCTCAGCCACCTCTAAAGGAAATGCCTTTGGAAGCACTCCTTTGTCAAAATTGCCATTTCTCTTCCATGTCAACCAGATACTGTTGTGTTTTACTGACCTATAACATTAAGAGTATAGTGTTTATTCCATGAGCATTTTTCCAATCTTCTAAACAAAGCCATCCTTAAATATATACTTACTGTAGATAACATAAATATCTAACTTCTGACTTTTAATTCCTGTAATACTGTATGATAACAATGATTGGTAGATACTCAGTATTATTCCCATTTTGCTGAGATGACTTGGCACCAGTAATCACTATTTTTGACAACCATGGAACTGTATTCTAAATATCTGGTGTATTAAAATATTTGAGTCTCTTCAGCTGACAGGTGCTTGGTGTTTATTATAATGTAGACTTCAGATTGTTACCATATAAAACTCATATCATAATACTTTGCAGAATAAGAAATTAAACAATAAAATATTGGTCCTTGACCATTTCAGTGACTTCAGTGTGCCCTCTTATTTTATGTAATGTTATGGAATATGAATGAATGCATTTGTCTTTTGTAATTTACTAGTTTTGAACATGAATCATCACCTATCTATCATATCTAGGTATCATTTACTTAAATTAGAAATTTTTATTGCTTTTGTTTGCTTCACATTATGAATTTGTACCTGAATTTATTTCCAGGTTAGTCAGTATAGATTATACTTACTTGGTAAAGAAAATGGTAATTTTCAGTTTGACCCTTAAAAAATTTTTTAAGGTGATATTAATGTCTGGGACAGTGTTTTTAATTGACTTTTATAAATGAACAAGGTGATTTTAACAATGAAATTTATTCTGACCTAGTTTCCTGAATGATATATCATAGAAAGATTCAGGTTCATTTGGGTTAAATGTGCTAATAGGATATAGTTTTTAAATTTTGCTGTTGAGTCATCTGTACCTTTTAATACTTTAATTATATCATATGTATGATCTTTATGAAGATGTTTGCTATAATACTGTTAGGAGACTTTGCCTACAGATATTGTTCTCCTGGTGAATGAGACTTCTACAATTAAACTCCAGTGTGGTAGTCATTTCAGTATACCTTAACTTCACATTTTATACAATGGCTTTATCTTAAGACTGACTTTTTGTGAATGCATTTTGTGGCCTTTTTGGGAGGTAAGAGAGTTAGGAGAAAATTTCATGTTGAGTTTAAATATATATATTGGTCATGTATTAGACAAAAATAGTATGTTCATAACATTTTTCAGAGTTCTGGCTCTGTATTTTTTGAAGATCTTAAAATATGTTAAGTGTTCTGTGTACACTGTAGTGCCACACATTATGGAAAAGCAGCAAGTCATTGCAAGCTTTCTTTGCCGACACCAATGAACATAGTACCCTCTTAAATTCCCCCATCTTGATTTCTTTGTAATCAACAAAACTGGATGTTTTTGAGATGCTCAGTTCAAATTTAAAATATTCCAATCTATTTGGAGAGCAAAGGCAAATTTAGTCATTACCTTTGGAAGTATTAATATCTTTTATGATAAATTTTAGCTTTGAATTTATTGTAAGACCAAAAAGAATCCCTCCCCAAATGGGTTTCTAACTTCAGTCTGTAGAGAAGGTCTCAATCTGTAATGTTTGCCTTTTCAGGTGCCATTTATACTGCCTAAAACAGTGCCATTTGCCTTGTGAAAATCCATAAGTATTAACTGTGTTGAATGTAGAACACTCTCCCTAGTCTTACTCATCTCAGTGCCCCACAAATGATGAAGAATGATATGAAAACCAGCAGCTAAGAAACATCTTAGTTACAGCAAATTCATAAGTATCCTTCTGTTTGTATTTAGTAAGTAAATCTTACATTGACCTTTAGTGCATTGTGTTCAGCTTTTTTTAAGTACAGTGGATCCTTAAGTTATGACCATCCTGACATATGAATAACTTGGGTTATGACCAGAATTTTATTTTAAAATTATGCTTAAATCATTGAGTTATCCCTTGATTGCTGCTGCTTGTGCTTTCAGATGGTCTCAGATGCTGATTTAACCCTTAAAGAGTTCTGGAAGGAGCATACAGCATCCTTTCCTGTGTGTGGTTAATTGAGAAATCCTGGGCCATTGTCTCTCTAAGGAATCAGAGATCTGCCTGTATACAGAGAGAGAATTTGAAGGCTGTGTAGTGGAGCCTGAGCCTTCATTGACCAACCTGAGTTACAATCAGCCCTTGGGAATGAATTGATTTCATAAGTCAAGAGTCCACTGCGTTACGTATGTACTGGAAAGAAAAGACACGTTGAGTTTCAGATTTTATTTGTGCAGTAACTAGAAAGGAGCAGGTGAAGTCTTTTCTGTTTTTTTCCTCCTGAATACAATCTGCCATAGTTTACAAATGACAATTCAAAAAAGAAAACTATATATAAACGTTACATATAGTTTGTCTCTCAAATTTTTTTTGAAGATTTAAAAATTGATTGTTTTCAGGAAGAAAAATGCATACTCAAAAGTACTGGACTTTTTTAAAACTATGGGTTGTATTCATTTGTTTGCTATCAGATAATTTTAAAATTTTCTAATACAGAGGTAGTCAACACTCCAAATTAGTATTTTTTTTACAGAGCTTTCTTAAAAAATTGAACTGAACTCACTCAGGTTCAATCAGTATATACTGGAAGTACACCCTCATAGAACACCCTCCTAGCTGATAGAACTCTTCTGCCCATAACTCCTAGAAATGGTTCCACATCCTGAGGATTGCCAACCCTGTGATTGAGCTATACAGTGCTTTTAATTCCAGAGGAAAAAACTCCCACTAAACCTCTGTCATGATTCCCACTGTATAACTTTGTAGAACCAACCTTACTAGGTGAGGCCCAAATAGATTTGTAACTCTGAAAATCCATGATAGAGCCTTTTGTCTCCTAAAACCTAATACCCACTGTGGATGTTAGGACCAGCAGAGTTGGGGTTGTTCAAAATAATGAGTAAGGGCTGGGGATTTAGCTTAGTGGTGCTACACCTGCCTCACAAGCACAAGGTCCTGAATTTGATCCCTAGAACCAAAATAATAATAATAATAATAATGAATGTTTATTCCTTCACTAGAGTATAAACATTTTGGTGCTCTTAAATTTGTTTTTAGTCACAAAGTATTGATTTGAATTTGAAGGAGTTAAGTGCTAGAAATCAATCTGTCCCTTCCTCTTTAGAATTCTTTATGTCTGCCTTTTGTTTACATGCTCATCTGCCCAAATTTAGTGTTATAGGAACAGACTTCTTTGGGGCTGATAAATAACGACCTTTTTCTCCTATAGTATTGATCATGACTTGAACATTCCTAAGAATATACATATTTCTGAATGATTTAAATTGAAAGAAATTTTAATATACAAAATACAAGGTGCTTTCTGTCTATTCAAATCTCTTCTCCATCATGTGTTTATATTTCCCATTAATCTGTACACTGATTTTTTTGCTACTCTTCAAAACTGAAAATTCGAGTTCTGTTTTTATGTTAAACCTTTTGAATGTGTACCCCAGTGTATGTGAACAATTATGATACATAGCTAAATAGTGAACTTCAAAGAGTCAATAACTTTTGCCCATTCATGTGAGTTTTGCTATTGCATTTATGTACATGGCTATAAATTATGTACATTTATTCTGTATTTATGTTAACTAGCTGAATTTTACTTTAATTGTTAAAATTCAAACAATTAAAATAAGCTTATGAAACTTAAAAAATTAATTAATTAATTAAAATTTCCTACTCTTCTTGATTTTGGGAACATGAACTCAGCGTATCAGACATCTAGCAGGTGGGGAGTTATAATATTTCCCTATATCATTTGGAGGTCCTATGTCACTAGTAGAAGGAAAGAAAAAGTAAAAATCACAATTAAAATAAAGTTGAAACAAAACATATACAAAGATCAGTGAAACAAACACTTTTGAAAGGCTAAACAAAGTTGACAAACATTTAGATAAACTAACCAAGAAATATAGAGAAGACTTAAATAAACAAAACTAGATATGAAAAAGGAAACATTAAAACTGATACTGAGGTGGGGTCAGGGATTTAGCTCAGTGGCACAGAGCCTGCCTCACAAGTACAAGCTCCTGAGTTCAATCCACACACCCCAAAAAACAGATACTGATAAATGAAAGAAAGGCAGATGAAAAGTAGGAAACAAAAACTGCAATTTTAAAATTGTACTTTTATGAAAAACAAGCTTTAGGACACAAATATTAATATGCCCTTTTCCCTTACAAGCATCTCATTCAAAAGGCAGAAAAATTCCTGAGTCTTAAAAGCACAAATAGCCTCAGCCTATGCTTTTCAGGAGTAAATGGGTCATCATCCTTCATTAAAAAGGTCAATTGCCTTTAATTTAATTGAACCCAATAGATTCCCAAATTCAATAGACTTCTTCCCATCCTCAAGAAAGCATATTTCAGTTTCAAACATATATGAATTGTCTCCATTCTACCATAGCTCACCAGATGGGTAAACCTAACAGATGTTGGGAACAGGCATCTTAGATCACCCATTCTGAGAATACCCCAAGGACACATAAAAACACTCACACTCTGACCATAATCTACCTCTGACTCTTAAGGGGCCCCGTGTACCTTTTTGTTGTTGTTGTTGTTAAATTCTTTTATTGGTTACATTTTAGGTATACAACACAATTATATTTCTCATTGGGAATTGTACCTTTACATAATGCATCTTGGTTCTTATTTTTTCCCCATTCCTAGCCCTCCCTTCACCCCTCCACCCTTCCCTATTTACAAAGACTTTATTTCCATTTTTTCCATTTCTCATCATTTTTCCTTTCCCTTCTTTCCTTTCCCCTGTCACTCCTACTACCCCTACCTCTTTGGACCTTTTCTTCCTATTTTGCATTATCGATTACTCATTCCAATCATTGGTACATTTTAGGTATACAACATAATGACATTCGAGAGAAGGTGAGCTGGTCGCAACACCCAGAAGGAAGCTCCCTGCCTCCATCCCAGGCTCCTAGGGCAGAGAAGCTGAGCCGGTCCCAGCACCCAGAAGGCAGCTACCCCGCTGCCATCCCAAGCTCCTAGGGCAGAGAAAGTGAGCTGCATGGGTGCCAGAAGCACCCCCCACCCCATGGAAATGAGAAGACACATAAACAAGCCTCAGAAACAGACTTACAGATCACCTACAGCAACCCCAAAGGGAAACGAGATGGAACAATCTGATACTCAACCACCTGGACTCTCTGAACTGGCAACAAAAGAGGATCTGGGAAAAATGAAATAAGAAATAATTACTCAGATAACAGCAAAGATTGTGCTCATGGTGCAAGACATGATTAATAAATCTAGAGAAGATGCAGATAAAAAAATAGAGGATCTGAAGAACATGATGGAATCCCAACATAGGAAACAAATTGAAGCCATAAAACAGATACAAACAGATTCCCAAGAGATTAAAAACTCCATTGAAAGTCTGCGCAGCAGAATGAACCAATGTGAGGATAGGATTTCACATATAGAAGAAAAGATTGCAATTAGTGAAGGGGAAAACAAAAATTGCTTTAAAATTGTAAGGGAACACAAGAAATCAATCCAGCAGCTTCTAGACAATGCAAAGAAGAATAACATAAGACTGATTGGAGTCAATGAAGAAAGAAGAGAGAGTGCAGATGACATACAAAACCTGTTCACAGAGTGATGGCAAAAAACTTTCCAAGCAGGGGGAAAGAACTTGACATACAGATAAGTGAGGCATATAGGACTCCAACTAGCCTTGATCCAAAAAAAATCTACACATAGGCATGTAATTGCTAAGATTCCAGAAATCCAACAGAAGAACAAAATTCTACAAGCAGTTAGAGAAAAGAAACAAATCACATACAAAGGAAAGACCATCAGAATCACAGCAGACTTCTCAATGCAAACCCTCAAGGCAAGAAGACCTTGGAGTGAAGTATTTCAAGCCCTAAAGGAAAACAGCCTCTAGCCCAGATTGATGTACCCTGCAAAACTATCTTTCAAAATTGATGGAGAAATAAGATACTTTCATGATAAAGAGCACCTCAGGAACTTCATGAATAAAAAATCAGCACTCCAAAAATTTTAGACTATATCCTAGGAAAAAACAATGAGGATCACAACTCCAGGAAACCCAGCAGAATGAATCCATTGGTCATGACAAATTAAACAGAAAGGGGGAGAATCCAACAAAAAGAAAAAGTCATGACAAGGCTTTTAAAACTTTTAACTTCATCTCCCTAATGAGTGTATAATTCAATCTTGTTATTGTACTGATTAGTATTTTTCTGATTCTAGAATTGCACACCTTTCCTTGTGCTGTACTGGCTATTTATCATCTTCTTGTGTCTACTTTTTAATTGTGTTGTCTATGAGCTCTAAGAGTTCTTTATATATTCTGGTCATAGGTTATATCATTGTAAATATGGTCTGTTTAAGGACTACTTTTCATTTTAATGATGTCATTTAAAGTTCCAAATTTTGATGGAATCTCATTTATCAATTTTTTTCTTTTATATATCATGTCTTTTGTATCCTAGGTAGTTTTTGCCTATCCTAAATTCATAATCATTTTCCCTTATAATTTCTTCTTAAAATTTTATACTTTTAGTCTTTCATATTTAAGATCATAGATCCCTTCAAGTTATTTTTATGTGTGGAAATAAAGGATTGAGGTTAATTTTTTATATACAGATATCAGGTGTTCTAGAGCCATTTGCTGAAAACACTATCTCTTCCTTGGCTCTTGAATTGCGTTTATATTCTATAAAATGCTAATGTTAAATAATCTTTCAAAACTCAGTGGACCATATATGTGTGGTTCTATTTCTAGATTCTCTGTTTTATTCCCATGATCTATATGTTTTTCCTTACACCAACACTGCCTTGATTACTGTAGCTTTAGAAGAAATTTTTAAATTACATACTAAACATCTTCCAAAACTGTTTTTTTAAACTTTTCTAGGTCCTTTGTACTCCTACATAACTTTTAAATTTCAATATCCAATTCTTCCTTTATAGCAAGTATACACAGACCTGAATTCTCATGTATACCTTGTGTTTTCTAATCCTGCTAAATTCAAATACAAGTTCTAGGGGCTCCTAGAGATTTCTCAGTATTTTCTCTGTAGATGATCATTTCACCTACATATAAAGATTTTGCTTCTGCCGTGCCAATCCTATCCTATTTGTGCCATTTTGTTGCCAGACTATTTTGGTGGGGACTAGGTTTCAAAGTTTAATGGACAGATAAAGAGTAAGCATATCTGTCCTTGTTCCCCACCTTAAGGAGAAAGCATTGTATTTTCTCCATTCATATAAGGCATTCTCACTGGAAGTATGGCGTACATGTCTTTAATCTGTTGAGAAGGTTCTGTTCTACTTCTAGTCTCCTGATAGCTTTTATCATGAACAGCTGTAGAATTTAGTCCAATACTTTTTCTTCAACTAGTGACAGGATCATATGGCTTTTTCTTTTCCTCTGTTAAAATGATGACTTTTGGGGGTGGATCTTCCAATGCTGAACCAACACTGCCATCCCTATAATAAAACCACTTTCTACATACTGCCTGATTTGACTTCTAATAGTTTGTTTTGTTAGACAAATTTCTATCTATATGCATGCATTTTTCTTCTATTATCTTCATCCAGTTTTAGGATTAGCACATGCTGATTTCCTAAAATGACGGGAGAAGTGTTCCTTCTTTTTTCTGCTTTAAATGTTTGATATAATTTATCCGTTAAAATGTATATGAGCCTGTTGTTGTCATATAGGTAGGTTTTTCAAGCTAGGACTATACTTTTTTTAATAGGTGCTATTCAAATTTTATATTTCCTCCAGAGTTAGTTTCATTAATTTGTCTTCCAAGTTACTTCTTAGATTTTGTCAAATTTATTTCAAAAAAGATTTTTGTAATATGCTTTCTATATCCTTTTAAATTCTTTAAAATCTGTGGTAATGTTTCCTAGATCTTGATATTGTAATTTTAAAAATGTGTAATTGATATTGTGTAATAGGAAGAAAAGTTCTAAAGGAGCTGGGGTAGGGGAAAGGAAAGAAGGGGAAAGAAAAAATATGAGAAAAGGAAAAATATAGAAACAAAGTCTTTGCAAATAGGGAAGGGTGGAGAGGATGATGGGAAGGCAGGGGAAGGGGGAAAAAATAAGAACCAAGATACTTGTGTAATGGTACAAGATCCCAATGATGAATGTAACTGTATTTTATACCTAAAATGTACCAATAAACTTAATGGGGAAAAAAAAGATATTATGATATTGACATGAATTTATTGGGGTGGAAGGATATCCACTAGAGTTCTTTAAGTTAAAGAAAAAGCAGATTGCAGAACAGTATATATGGGGCCAGGGATTTAGCTCAGTGGTTCTGCCTCCTGCCTCACAACTGCAACTACCAGAGTTCAATCCCTGGTACAAAAAAAAAAAAAAAAAAAGCAGAACAGTATATATGGCAATGTCAATTATTTTAATTTTCAAAAATGCATTAATGGATAGAGATAGCAAAAAATTATCTGGAATACTGTCACTTGACTGTTTTAATCTGTTTCTAGGAATAAAATGCAGAGCAGGTTTTTCTTCCAATTTAAGAATATTTTGGGCTTCTGGTTCTATAAAAATTTTGCTAAGTGGAGGAAATAAAGAATTGCTATATGTATATTAGGTGATGGATATGTTAATTACCTTGATTTTAGTAATCATTTTAGAAGGTATCTTAAACACATATGATTTTGTCAAATACACTCCATAAAAAAACATCAAACAATATAATTGAGAGGATCAAGGGAGCAAACTAAAGGATGCAGAAACAACTCCAGACATACGCAACCACCTTATCTTTGAGAAAGGAGCCAAACACCTTCACTGGAAGAAAGCCTCTTTAAACAATGGTGCTGGAAAAACTGGCTTTCTACATGCCAACAATTGAAACTAGACCCCTATCTTTCACCATGCACTAACTTAAAATTAAAATGGATCAAAGATCTAAATATAAAAACAGAAACACTAAATCTGCTGGAAGGGAGAATAGGTAGGCCACTTGAGGACATAGGAGTAAGCAAAGACTTCATGAACAAAACCCAGACTGCATGATAAATACTGCAAAGAATTAACAACTGGGACCTCATCTTATTAAAAAGCTTTTGCACAGCAAGAGAAACCACCAACAGAATGAAGAGACAACTCACAGAGTGGGAAAAATTTTTACCAGCTGTTTAGATAAAGGACTATTATCTAGAATATATAAAAAACTTAAAAGAATCAGGCCTCCCAAATTTAAAGATCCAACGCAAAAATGGGCATCTGAAATAAAAAGACACTTCTCAGATAAAGAATTAGAAACCACAAATAAATACATAAAAAAATGTTCAATAAAACTGGTCATTAGAGAGATGCAAATTAAAACAGTGCTGAGATTCCATCTCAACCCAGAAAGAATAACTGCTGTCAAGAAATCAACCAATAACAAATGCTGGAGGAGATGTGGGGGAAAAGGAAACCTTTTCCACTGCTGGGGGCAGTGTAGACTAGTGCAACCATTGTGGAAATTGGTGTGATTTCTCAAAAAACTAAAACTAGAAGTTCCATTTGAGCCAGCGATACCTCTTCTTGGTATCTTCCCAAAAGAATTAAAAATATCATACCACAGTGATATATGCACACTCATGTTTACAGAAGCACAGTTTGTAATAGCTAAATCTTGGAAAGAGCCCAAATGCCCATCAGCTGATGAATGGATAAAGAAGATGTGGGTTTTTTATACAATGGAGTACTACTCTGCCGTAAAGAAGGATGAGCTTCAGACATTTATAGCTAAATGGATGGACCTTGAGACCATACTCCTAAGTGAAATAAATTGGACACATATGTTTAAATACTGCAATATTTCTCTGGTGTGAGAAACGTAACATGGAAATAAGGACTGAAATGTATAATGATGTTGGGAAATGGGAAGTGTTCAAAAGGGAAGGGGAATAAGGAAGGAGGGAGGGAGGAAAGAAGGAAGTGACAGAAGAAGTGAAAATAGAAGGAAAAATGGGAACAAAACTTTTGTACATAAGGAGGGGAGAGGGCTGGGGGAATCAGATAAAATAAAATAAAAATTATTTTAAAATATAATAGTATATAATTTTAAAATTGTGTTTTGTACAAGAAGAGAAAGATAAAGTGACAGTAGAGAAGCTCATGCATTGAAAGGAATAAATGTGAAAATAGAGCATGTTCAATGTCATATGAGAAGAAAAAGTTGTACAAAGAATATTATGGACAATATATAGTTGTTTGCTTAAAAATAAAATAAGAACGAATCCACTGGACAACCCCGCCCCCTCCTCTGTACAGCCACCTGGTTCCACACTACAAAGACACAGAGGACACTGGACCACCAGACCAGGGTATTGAGTCCCACCGCTCCCGGCCCAGAGATAGGGGCTTCTAAGCCGCCATCCCACTGCTCCTGGTCCAGAGGAAGGGGCTTCCTGGCCACCAACCCTCCTGCTGCTCCCAGCCCACAGGAAAGGGCTTTTGTGCCACCATCCCTACTGCTGCAATGGCTCCTGTCCCACCTCTCCCAGCTCAGAGGAGGTAATGCGTGCAGGCACTAACAGCACCACCACCCGCCCCCCACCAGTTGAAATGAGAAACATGTAAAGAAGTCTCAAAACCAGACTTCCAGATCACCTATAACAACCCCAAAGGGAAATGAGATGGAACACTCTGATACTCAACCAGCTGGACCCACTGAACTGGCAACAAAAGGGGATCTGGAAAAAATGAAATCAGAAATAATTTCTCAGATAACAGGAAAAATTGTGCTCCTAGTGCAAGACATGATTAATAAATCTAGAGAGGAGCTGAGGAACATGAAGGAATCCCAACATAGGAAATAAATGCAATCCATAAAACAGATGCAAATAGATTTCCAGGAGATGAAAAACTCCATTGAAAGTCTACACAGCAGAATGAGCCAATGTGAGGACAGAATTTCAGATATAGAAGATAAGATTGCAATTAGTGACCAGGAAAAGAAAAACTGATTCAAAATTATAAGGGAACATGAGAAATCAATCCAGCAGCTGCTAGACGATGCAAAGAAGAATAACATAAGACTGACTGGAGTCAATGAAGAAAGAAGAGAGAGTGCAGATGACATTAAAAAACTCTTCACAGAAGTAATGGCAGAAAACTTCCCAAGCAGGGGAAAAGAGCTTGACATACAGATAAGTGAGGCATATGGGACTCCAAAGAGGCTTGATCAAAAAAGATCTGCACAAAGGCATATAACTGTTAAGATTCCAGAAACTCAATAGAAAAACAAAGTTCTACAAACAGAGAAAAGAAACAAATCACATACAAAGGAAAGCCCATCAGAATCACAACAGACTTCTCAGCACAAACCATCAAGGCAAGAAGAGCTTGGAGTGACATATTTCAAGCCCTAAAAGAAAACAGCTTCCAACCCAGATTGATGTACCCTGCAAAACTATCTTTCAAAATGGATGGAGAAATAAGATACTTTCATGACAAAGAGCACATTAGGAACTTCATGAATACCAAAGAAGCACTCCAAAAAATTTTACACAATATCCTAGGAACAGACATTGAGGATCACAACCCCAGGAAGCAAAGCAGAATGAACCCATCTGGCATGACAAGAAATTGAATGTAAAGGAGGAAAACCCAACAAAAAGAAAAAGGCATGGCATTGGTAAGTCAATAAGTTTTAGTTATAACCATCAACGTTAATGATCTCAATTCACCAATCAAAAGAAACAGACTGGCAGAATGGGTCAAGAAGCAAAATCCAACAATATGCTTCATACAAGAAACACACTTAATTCAAAAGGAAACTCATAGACTGAAACTTACAGGGTGGATAACAATACTCCATGAGACGGGAACCCCAAAAAAAAGCAGGAGTAGCTATCCTCTTGGCAGATCAAGTAGATTTCAAACCAACACTGATTAAGAGAGACAAAGAAGGACACTATATCCTTGTAAAGGGAAGAATCCAAGAGGAAGAGATGACAATCATAAATATCTATGCACCAAACACTAGTGGACCCAACTATATAAAACAAATACTAGTGGAAATGAAAAGTCATACATGCACTAATACAATTGTAGTGGGGTCCCTCAACACCTCACTGTCACAAATAGATAGGTCAACTAGGCTAAAAATAAGTAATAAGTTACTAGAACTCAATCAAACTCTTGAACAAATGAACTTAACAGATGTTTACAGAGTCTTCCACCCCACAAAATCAGAATACATAGTCTTCTCAGCTGCACATGGGTCATTCTCCAAAATAGACCACATACTCACACATAGAACATGTTTAAGTAAGTGCAAAGGAATTGAAATTATCCCCTGTATTTTATCAGACCATACTGCAATGAAATTGGAGATCCATAGCAAAAGAAACTGGAAAAATTTCATAAACACGTGGAAATGGAACAACACACTTCTGAATAAACAAGGGGTCACAGAGGAAATTAAAGAAGAAATCAGACAGTTCCTTCAATTAAATGACAATGACAATACAACATATCGGAATCTATGGGACACAATGAAAGCAGTCTTACGAGGGAAATTCATAGCAGTGAATACACATATTAGGAAAACAGAATGAGCCCAATTAAACAACCTGATGCTGAACCTCAAGCTTCTAGAAAAAGAAGAGCAGGACAACCCCAGAGCTCATACAAGGGAGGAAATTATAAAGATCAGAGGAGAAATCAATGCAATGGAGACTAAGAGAATGATACAAAAAATCAATGAAGCCAAGAGTTGGTTCTTCGAAACAATCAACAAAATTGACAAACCCTTAGCCCACCTTATCAGAAAAAAGGAAAGAAAAGGCCCAAATCCATGCAATTAGGAATGAAAAGGGTGAAATTACAACAGACCCAGCAGAAATCCAGAGGATCATCAATACCTACTTCCAGAAACTATATGCCAATAAGATGGAAAACACAGAAGAAATGGACAGATTCCTAGATATATATGAATTACCAAAGTTAAACAAAGAAGACCTAAAAATTCTGAACAACCCAGTATCAACCAATGAAATTGAAAATGTAATTAAAAACTTATCAACTAAGAAACGCCTGGGCCCTGATGGCTTCACTACTGAATTCTATAAGACATTTAGAGATTAACTGCTGCTACTACTGTTTAAACTCTTCAATGAAATTGAAAGGAAAGCAATACTCCCAAATTCATTCCTGGAAGCAAGCATCACCTTGATCCCTAAACCAGAGAAAGACCCAACTGAAAAGGAGAACTATAGGCCAATCTCACTAATGAACATAGATGCAAAACTCCTTAATAAGATACTGGCAAACAGAATGCAGAAGATCATCAAGAAGAACATACACCCTGATCAAGTGGGATTCATCCCAGGGATGCAGGGATGGTTCAACATACACAAATCAATCAATGTAATACACTATATCAATAGAGCCAAGGACAAAAACCATATGATTATCTCCATAGAGGCAGAAAAAGCATTTGACAAAATCCAACATACATTTATGATAAAAACCCTACAAAAAATTGGAATAGATGGCCTTTATCTCAACCTGATAAAAGCCATCTATGAAAAACCAACAGCCAATATCACACTAAATGGTCAAAAACTGAAATCCTTCACACTAAAATCAGGAACAAGACAAGGATGTCCACTATCATCACTCTTGTTCAATATAATTTTGGAAACAGCCATGGGAATTAGACAAGAGAAAGAAATAAAAGAAATAAAGATAGGAAATGAAGAAGTCAAATTGTCATTATTTGCAGATGACATGATACTGTATATAGAAGACCCCAAGAACTCCACCAAAAGTCTTCTAGGCTTAATAACCAAATTCAGTCAAGTAGCTGGTTACAAGGTCAACACACAAAAATCAATAGCTTTTCTCTACACGAATGACAGACTCACTGAGAGAAAAATAGGGCAAATAATTCCTTTCACAATAGCATCCAAACACCTGAAATACCTAGGAATCAATCTAACAAAAGAAATCAAAGACCTCTTCTCTGAAAACTATGGCACTCTGAAAAGAGAGATTGAAGATGGTATCAGAAAATGGACAGACATCCCCTGCTCCTGGGTAGGAAGGATCAACATAGTGAAAATGGCCATACTTCCAAAACTGCTATATAGATTTAATGCAATTCCAATTGAGATCCCAGCAACATACTTCATGGACTTTGAGAAAACAATCCAAAAATTCATTTGGGACAAGAAGAGACCCAGAATAGCAAAGCAATTCTAGGTAACAGAGACATGGCAGGGGGTATCACAATCCTCAACTTGAAACTCTACTACAAAGCTACTGTGATAAAAACAGCATGGTACTGGCAAAGAAACAGACCTGAGGACCAGTGGAACAGATTAGAAGATGCAGAAAGTTGATCCAGACACACTCAGCCATCTCATCTTTGATAAAGGAGCCAAACACCTCATTGGCGGGAAGATAACCTCTTTAATAAATGGTGCTGGAACAATTGGGCTTCAACTTGCCAAAGATTAAAGGTACGCCTATATCTCTCGCAATGCACTAAACTAAAATCAAAATGGATTAAAGATCTAAATATTGAAATAGAAACTCTGAACCAGTTGGAACAGAGGTTAGGTAGAACCCTTGAAGACATCAGTGTAGGAAAAGATTTTATGAACAAAACCTCAGTTGCCCATGAACTAGCACAAACAATTCACAAGTGGGATCTCTTCTTATTAAAAGGCTTCTTCCCAGCAAGAGAAACCACCAGCAGTATGAAGAGACAACCCACAATCTGGGAAAAAATTTTCACCTGCTCTTCCTCAGACAAAGGTCTACTATCTCGAATCTATAAAGAACTTCAAAAGATCAGATCTCCCAAATTTAAAGACCCAATCGAAAAATGGGCATCTGAAATCAACAGACATTTCTCAGACAAAGAAGTAGAAATAGCAAATAAATAAATGAAAAAATATTCAACATCACTGGTCATTCAAGAGATGCAAATGAAAACAATCCTGAGATTCTACCTCACTCCAGAAAGAATGGCTGCTATCATGAAATCAACCAATAACAAATGCTGGTGGGGCTGTGGAGAAAGAGGAACCCTGCTCCACTACTGGTGGGAGTGTAGACTGGTGCCACCACTGTGGAAATCAGTATGGAGATACCTCAAAGAACTAGGACTGGAAATCCTATTTGACCCCACTATTCCACTGCTGGTAATCTTCCCCAAAGAATTAAAAGAATCATACCACAGTGATATATGTGCGCCCGTGTTCATAGCAGCACAGTTTGTGACAGCTAAAACTTGGAAACAGCCCAAATGCCCATCAACTGGAGACTGGATAAAGAAAATGTGGTTTTTTTATAAAATGGAGTACTACTCAGCCATAAAAAATGAGAAATTAGAGACATTTATAGCTAAGTGGATGCACATTGAGGCGATACTCTTAAGTGAAATAAATAGGACACACATGTATAAATATCAAATAGTTTCTCTGGTGTGAGAAACTGAAAGTGTAAATAAGGACTAAATGTATAATAGGTAATGTGAAATAGGAAGAAAGTGGGAGGGGTAAGGGAAAGGAAAGAAGGGAAAGGAAAAATGCTGAGAAATGGAAAAAATGGAAATAATGTCTTTGTAAATAGGGAAGGGTGGAGGGGTGAAGGGAGGGCTAGGAATGGGGAAAAAATAAGAACCAAGATGCATTATGTAAAGGTACAATTCCCAGTGAGAAATGTAATTGTGTTGTATAACTACAATGTACCAATACAAGAATTTAACAAAAAATAAATAAATAAATGAAGATAAATAAATAAAATAAGACCTTTTATTTCTTTTTTTTTTTTTTTTTTTTTGTACCAGGGATCAAACTTGGGACCTTGCGCTTGCGAGGCAGGCGCCGGAACCACTGAGCTAAATCCCCGGGCCAAGACCTTTTATTTCTAATATTAACCCCAGGTAAGAAAAACGAAAACAGGAATTTGATAATGATTTTTTTTTTCTCAATGGTTAAAAAATTATTTCCCTCTTTAGGCACTAAATATCCATAATCTCCAATCAAACACAAAATTAATTATGTAGACCAAGCTGACCTTTGTTAATTCTGGGATTTTTTTCTATGTATGGAGAATATGTCCTAATAAATATTAAATTTTGTACATCACATAGGCCAAGTCTATTATTTTACAATCAAAATATTAAATCACAAAATTTCATTTTTATACTTCTGTACTAATGTGTGGTTACTTCTGTAATCAAATGATAAATACACTTTATGTATAAATAGCTTCCAAATTCAGACCATAAAGAGGGAGCTCTGATTATTGGTTCTGATTAATAGTAGAGCATTTAAACAATGTGAAACCTGTTGAACTAGATGCTTGAATGTCAATTTCTCTTAAATATTACCAGGCTTTATGCTATTAGAAAGAGTTTTAGCCAAACAGGTGAAGGATAATTTGGAAAGGCTGGCAATTTTGTGTATATGTCCATGTGGTTGTCATTCAAAGGGTAAATTGATTTATGGTATCTTCCATCACTTTACTTGGAAGAGAAAATTAAAAACACAATAATTTTCAAATCCAACGTGATAATCATATTACCTTAACAAGCACTTCATAGATAGTAGAGCTGGCAGTGAGAGGAAAACAATTACCATACTTTTTCAACTCAAAATCTAATAAATATATTGAGAAAGATAGAGAATACCAAATGTAGGACTGAATGTGTTCAGGACTCAATAGTTATTGATAGCAATGAAAACTAGATAAATCAATCATTTTAGGAATGGTCATTTGTGTATTTTATAGAATCATGCTACAGCATATATTTCCTCGAAAATATATAAATCACTAGAGTATGTATCAGGTAACAAGGAATTGTGATTGTCTTAAATAGTGCTGTGTTCACAAACAATAATTGAGAATTGTATGAAGATATACCTAAGCTATCAAAACAGATTACATCATTACTAGCTTGAACTATTTTTATGGTTTATATCTAGTGTCTCCCCAAAGCCTCAGGCACTCATTGTTTGGGCATTTAGGAGATGATTGGATCATGGGAGCATGATACTCTCCAGTGGATAATTTCACTGATGAGTTTATAGCTAAATGTGATGTTGAGAAGTAAAGCCTGGTCAGAGGAAGTGGGTCACTGTGGGCATGGCCTGGAAAGGTATATCTTCCTCCTTCCTCCTTCCTCCTTCCTCCTTGATATCCCTCTCTCTCTCTCTGTCTCTCTCTCTCCCCCCCCATCCTCATTCTCTTTTTCCTGCTACCATGCCTTGAGCTGTTTGTTCCCTGCCATGCTGCCCTGCCTTGGAGACAACCAACTAGGAACTGATCCCTCTACGAACTGTAAGCCAATAAACCTTTCCTCTTTTAAATTGCAAGTGTAAGGTATTGTGTCTCAACAATGAGAAAGTAACAAAGACAACCACATTCATGGGCCTGGAAGAAAAGTTGTGAAATGCTACTGAAGCTGATCGACAAACATAATTCCAGCAAATGAAAGCAAATGTTACGTGATTCTGATTTGAAAACAAATGAAATAAATTGTGGGACAAAATAACATTAAAAGACATTTTATACACACATTACAGGCACAGTCATGCCTGTATACTCAGCATAAATGAACAAACACTCCCTGGCTCGCTGCTTCAAATCATCCCTCCTCGACATGAAGACTGAGAGCCAGAACAAAGAATGGAATCTCTGCTACATCTGAAGTTTCCAAGGACCACATTAGAGAAGAGAGCTGTATTTGAAGGTCAGTAATAAGAAGAGACACCCACCGTTGGTTTTTCTCAGCTCCTCCACAAGGTAGCGGGCTTCCTCCTGAACACAATCCTCAATGCTCCTCCTCCCCATCCCCAAATTCCTCAGGATCATGAGAGAGAACGGCCGGATCTCTTTCCACATCTTTCCATTACTAAAAGTAATTCCTAAATGAAGGGAAGAAGAAAGCAGGTAAAATATCCCAGGAAAGGAAAAGAGAGCTAAGATATGGCAGCAAGACAATGCCAAGCTCTACCTGAGGAGCTCTTCCAGTGTCTGTTTCAGTCTTCTGTATCACCATGACCACTGAGCAATACAAGCACAAGCCCACGTACCAAGACCTTTTCCAGTTTTTTCAAAAACTGGAAGACTACCCCTTCCAGAAAATTTATCCCCAAGATCAACCAGGGCTTCCTTCACAGCTTCATATCCATGCAGCACCACAGTGGGCTTCATGCCCAAATACACAGTGTACACAGGGCCATAGACTTTTGAGAACTGGAAAATGGAAATGAGATGCATATAATAAAAAAAACTGTCAGTATTTCCTCTATATACTGTGCCTGATTCCAAATGATATTATTGCTATGTTTTAAATGGTTTTTTCTACCATGCACAGCTTTAAATGTTTCCAAATTTTATATATTATTATGATGGCGATTGTCATAGCTGCCAATTATATATGGTCTATGATTTGCCATGTAATGGCCCATTCAGTTGGTAACACAAGTAACACTTCTCCCATCAACACATCAAGCAGTTTTATTTGACTTGTTTTACAAGGAAAGAAACAGAGTTCAGAGAATTCCAAATTACTTTCCAGTATTCCACAGCTAAAATATAGAAGACACGAAATCTGCAGAAAACTTCAAATTTTATGGAAATTCTGGATAAAACATAGAGCTAGTATGGTATATGATTTATATAATAAAATCTCTAATCGCAAACACATCCCTTATGATTGACTTTCAGCCAAAAATAATAACAAATAGTTATAAAACAAAGAAAGAAGTACTCACAACTTTTGCCACTGTGTAATTTTGATTCCACCCTATAAGGATCTAAATGTTTATCTCTACACAATCTGTCACTTCATTCCCCTATTTCTGACAATGACAAATTGAAAAAGGCAACAGGTATATCAAAGTTTACAAAGAGTGGTTTGTTTTACAATCATTTATTATAATAGTGTGTGCCTTTAGAAATATATTTTTCTTTAAAAACACATCCATTTACTTTTCTTGTAAGCAACTATAAGAAAATAAAGTATACTTACATGGGTTAAAGATTTGTTAATGTTCTTAGCATCTATTTGCAAGATATTTGCAATAATTGAAAGAGGAGTGGGGCCAGGTGGAAGCTTCCCTCTCCCAGAGCTGTGTCTCCAGAATGAAAGGAGATACAGACAGGAGAGACAGAGAACCAGGACCATGACTGCATCCACTGAAGCCTCTCTTCTTATTGAGACAAGAGTGAGCGTGCAATGGAATGATTTATAACATTCCTTCCTAATTCAATATGCACTTTTTTGACACATGACCAAACAGCGAGGTGCACTTTAATCTCTTCCCTGAGTACTTTGTCCCAATGATAGCCATTTAATTAAAATGTTCTTTACCCATGTTCTCTGTTTCCCAGTTCCCTTCCAAGAGATTGTTTATATGTTGATGACAATGTATTGATGATTTGAAATAATCCATAATGCTTCCAATGTGCAGATATGATTGTGTAATGTTCTGATGATGCAAGAAAATTACTCAAAATTCTGCATTCTTATAATAATGGCCAGTTGGTAATTTATGCCTTTGAAGAATAGTTTAGGATATTCTATGACATGCATGTTTAAAAACATCATATTGTTATATCAAACACTAGGAAACTTTGTTCTTGGCAATTTAAGCCTTTCAACTGCTTAATATATATACTGTACTAACATTATCTATCCCTAAACACAAAATACCTGACATGTCTCGTATATCTTCGATGATATAACCTATATTAAGTTTTTAGCTAAATAAAGTTGCATGTCCTTCAAATTAAATACTAAAAAATAGAACACAGAAATTTGTTTTCTAAAATTTTATATACCGAACGGGAGACTAGGAAAATAGGAGAGCTGTCAGCATTATACAGCTCATAGGTGAAAGAACTGGGGTTTCAATGACACTTTCATATGTTTATTGTGCCTCCCCACATCTTCCTGAACATTTTTGGGACAACAAAACAAACTTCATACATTAGCTACTCTGAATTTAAACTGTACTGACTCTTTGAAGGCCACAGGCTCCCCATTAAATACAAGCTACTAACTTGATTCCAAAGACAACATGACAACAAGTATTTAAGAAGAGCTGAAACTTGACCAGCAGAAATGTGAGAAGACCAAGTCTCAGAGAATTAAGTGCAGATGACTCAATGATCTATGGTTTCCCCCATCTTTCAGCCAGAAAAACTGATTCTGTTGACTTTTATCTGTCATGGTCATAGGTGAAAAATGAAATGATGAATAGCAAGGAAGGAAAAGCATAGATACAGCTACAGTTGTGAGTGCAGTAAAGGTTAGAAGGAAGGGAAATCATTACAACAAAAGTACAGCAAAACAACAATATGCACTTCTGAATGAGAGCAAACATTTAGTTATGAGGATTCAATCATTAATAAAATGATATATATTACTATATCACTAATGACATTGCTTAACCAAAGACATATTTTTCCTTAAATTCTTTTATTGGTACATTTTAGGTATACAATACATTTACATTTATCATTGGGTACATGATGTATCTTGGTTCTTATTTTTTCCCCATTACCTGTCCTCCCTTCACCCACTCCACCCTTCCTTATTTGCAAAGACTTTGTTTCCATTTTTTCCTTTTCTCATAATTTTTCCTTTCCCTTCTTTACTTTCCCCTTCCCCTCCCTCTTCTGCTACCCCTTTGGACCTTTTCTTCCTATTTCAAATTATCAATTATTCATTTTAATCATTTTAATCCAATTTACACTTTCAGTTTCTCACACCAGAGAAACTATTCAGTATTTATTTACACATGTGTGTTCTATTTATTTCACTTGAGTATGACCTCAATATGCACCTATTTAGATATAAATGTCTCTAGTTTGTCATTCTTTATGGCTGAGTAGTACTCCATTTTATTAAAAAACCACATTTTTTTTATCCAGTCTCCAGTTGATGGGCAATTGGGCTGCTTCCAAGCTTCAGCTATTATGAACTATGCCACTATAAACATGGGTGCACATATATCGGTGTGGTATGATTCTTTTAATTCTTTTGGGAAGATACCCATCAGGGGAATAGCTGGGTCAAATGGGACCTCTAGTCCTAGTTCTTTGCGGTATCTCCATACTGATTTCCACAGTGGTTGCACCAGTCTACACTCCGAACATAAACGGAGAAGGGTTCCTTTCTCTGTGCTACCCCACCAATATTTGTTATTGGTTGATTTCTTGATAGCAGCCATTCTTTCTGAGGTGAGGTGGAATCTCAGCATTGTTTTCATCTGCATCTCTCGAATGACCAGTGATATTGAACATTTTTTCCTATGTTTATTTGCTGCTTTTACTTCTTTGTCTGAGAAATGTCTGTTCATTTCAGATACCCCCTTTTTAATTGGGTCTTTAAATCTGGGGGGGTCTGATTTTTTTAAGTTCTTTATATATTCTCAATAGTAGACCTTTGTCTGAGGTACAGCTGCTTAAAAACTTTTCCCACATTGTAGGTTGTCTGTAGGTTGTCTGTTTCCCACATTGTAGGTTAGCTCTGTTGGTGGTTTCTCTTGCAGCTTTTTAATAAGATGAGACTCCAGTTGTTGATTCTTTTTGCTAGTTCCTGTGCTACTGAGATTTTGTTCATAAAGTCCCAAAGACATATTTTGTAAAGATAACGCCATTTCCCTTCTAAATTGACTAATAAAGTTATTTCTAATATATTTTAGTAAGAAAAACTCTCATAAATACTTTGTTAAATAATTATTATTAATCGTTTTTATAGGGAAACAAAATTTGCAAAGAATTTTCACACTAATAATATTCTTTTAGCTAAAATAACATTATTCCTATAGTAAGGCTAGGAAACTGGGCCTTGGAGATTCAGTCCCTTGGCTAAGAACACACAGACTATACTTGAGAAAGCTGATATTGACACTGACATACTCTGAATCTTGGACCCTTCCCTCCAAGCAGAATTTTCACATCTTATACATTGTTGACACAAATGTAAATTAGTATAGCCATTATGGAGAGCAGTATAAAAGTTTCTCACAAAGCAAAAAATACATCTACTATATAAATCAGCAATCCTACTTCTGGGTATATATATAACAATGAAATTAGCATACCATGGTGATATGTTTATTTCATGACCACATTTATTGTGGCTCTGTATCCATTTGCTAAGATATGGAATTTTCCTAAAAGCCCATCAACAGATGAACGGACAAAGAAAATGTGGAATATATAAAGAGTAGAATACTATTCAGATCTAAAGAAGGATTAAATTCTATCATTTGCAACAAAATGGATGAAACTGGAGGACATTAGGGTAAGTGAAATAAGCCAGACCCAGAAAAATAAGGATTACATGTTCCATCAAAAGTGGAAGCTAAATGAAGTCAACCTGAATGTGGAACAGTAATTAATACAAGTTGGGAAAGTGTAGGTTGGGGTAGACAAGGAGAGGTGATTTTAACCAATACATGTATAGACATATCACACAGAAGCCAATTGATACATTACCAAAAAAAACCCAGAAGACTAAAAAAAATTACTTCTACTAAGATTACCAAGAGTTTCTGATTATGGGGCTGGGGATTTAGCTCACCTGTCTTACAAGCACCACATCCCACGCTTGATCCCTGGTACAAAAAAAGAAAAAACGAGTTCCTGATTGTGTACTCTGGCTCCATATTTTGCAATTTGCCTAATCAGTGACTTTCAAAATAAACATGACTTTTATTAACTATTATAAAAACTATTGATTAAAATAGAGGTCAGTAAAACTTGGTTTTGTAGCCTGCAGACTGTGAGTGACCCAAGTACTGGTGAGGCCTTTATCCAGGACAAAATGACAATGATAAGATTATTAATTTGCAGGACTTGCAACTCTAAAAGAATCATAATCAACTAATCATAATCATATAAAATAATCATATCAACTTACTTGAAGTAAAATGATCTCAGGTGCTCCCTCTAGAACAATCACTTTATCCCTTAAAAGATATTCATTCTTTGACCCATTTTGCCAAGCTGAGGCTCCAACATGGACCATTCCCTTAACAGAGTGAAAAATAATCATACATAAGATAGAAGAAATCTCTGAGATCAACTCACCTAAACTTTGATTTGTTTGGGGTTTTTTTTATGTTTTGTTTTGTTTTGTTTTGTTTTGGTACTGGGGATTGAACTCAGGACCTCACACTTGCCGGGCAGGTGCTGTAACCACTGAGCTACATCCCCAGCCCCAACTTTGCTTTGTTTTTAAGGAATGTGAAATTGATGACTTAGTAATGCCACTAGTAGTATCACTAATGTACAGTACAAGATCTTGCCTCAATATCCTACTTCCCTAATATGTATTTTAATGATTTCTCACTTCCCTTTCCACAGGATGTTCACCCAATTCAAGTATTCTGCATTAAGCCTTAGAGTCACCAAATAATGCAAACCTCATCTTGGCTAGAGTTGTGGATTAGAGGTTTTTTAAATTTGAAAAATAATTATATTTAGAGTAGTTTTAAGTTTGTAACCAAACTAAATATAAAGTACACAGTTCCTATATGCACCCTGCTGATATCCACATACAACCTCTCCCATATTTAACAGACATCACATATGTAGTCCATTAGATTCAGTCAAACCAACATTACCACATCATTATTCAAAGTCCATAGATTATATAATGTTCATTCAGTGAAGCTCAGCTGGTCCCAGCACCCAGAAGGAAGCTGCCTGCCTCCAACCCAGGCTCCTAGGGCAGGGAAGCTCAGCCGGTCCCAGCACCCGGAAGGAAGCTCCCCCGCTGACATCCCAGGCTCCTAGGGCCAAGAAGGTGAGCTGGTCCCAGCACCCGGAAGGAAGCTCCCCTGCTGGCATCCCAAGCTCCTAGGGCACAAAAGGTGAGCCACGTGGGCGCCAGAAGCACCCACACACACACCGGAAATGAGAAGACAGATAAAAAAGCCTCAAAAACAGACTTCCAGATCACCTACAGCAACCCCAAAGGGACACGAGATGGGACACTCTGATACTCAACCACCTGGACTCTCTGAACTGGCAACAAAAGAGGATCTGGGAAAAATGAAATCAGAAATAATTACTCAGATAACAGCAAAGATTTTGCTCATGGTGCAAGACATGATTAATTAATCTAGAGAGGACACAGATAAAAAAAATACAGGATCTGAGGAACATGATGGAATCCCAACATAGGAAACAAATGGAATCCATAAAACAGATACAAACAGATTTCCAAAACAGCAAAAACTCCATCAAAAGTCTGAGCAGCAGAATGAACTAATGTGAGGATAGAATTTCACATATAGAAGATAAGATTGCAATTAGTGAGGAGGAAAAGAAAAAATGCTTTAAAATTGTAAGGGAACACAAGAAATCAATCCAGCAGCTGCTAGACGATGCAAAGAATAACCTAAGACTGATGGGAGTCAATGAAGAAAGAGGAGAGAGTGCAGATAACATAAAAAACTGTTCACAGAAGTGATGGCAGAAAACTTCCCAAGGAGGGGAAAAGAACTTGACATACAGATAAGTGAGGCATATAGGACTCCAGCTAGCCTTCATCAAAAAAAATCTACACACAGGCATGTAATAGTTAGGATTCCAGAAATCCAACAGAAGAATAAAATTCTACAAGCAGTGAGAGAAAAGAAGCAAACCACATACAAAGGAAAGCCCATCAGAATCACAGCAGACTTCTCAATGCAAACCCTCAAGGCAAGAAGAGCTTGGAGTGATGTATTTCATGCCCTAAAGGAAAACAGCCTCCAACCCAGATTGATGTACCCTGCAAAACTATCTTTCAAAATTGATGGAGCTATAAGATACTTTCATGGCAAAGAGCACCTCAGGAACTTCATGAATACCAAACTGGCACTCCAAAAAGCTTTAGACAATACCCTAGGAAAAGACAATGAAGATCACAACCCCAGGAAACCCAGCAGAATGAATCCATTGGGCATGACAAATTAAACGCAAAGGGGGAGAATACAACAAAAAGAAAAAGTCATGACAAGGCTTTTAAAACTTTGAACTTCATCTCCCTAATGAGTGTATAATTCAATCGTATTATTGTATTGATCAGTATTTTTCTGATTCTTTAGTTGCCCAGCATTCCTTGTGCTATACTGGCTATTTATCATCTTCTTATGTTTACATTTTAATTGGGTTGTCTATTAATGAGCTCTAAGAATTCTTTATATATTCTGGTCATAGGTTATATGCATTGTAAATATGGTCTGTTTAAGGACTACTTTTCATTTTAATGATGTCATTTAAAGTTCTAAAGCTTGATGGAATCTCATCAATTTATTTTCTTTTATACATCATGGTTTTTGTATCCTAGGTAGTACTTGCCTACCCTGAATTCATAAATATTTTCCCTTATAATTTATTCTTAAAGTTTTATACTTTTAGGCTTTCTTATTTAAGTTCATAGATCCCTTTAAGTTATTTTCATGTATGGAAAAAAGGGTTGAGGTTAATTTTTTATATACGGATACCAGGTGTTCTAGTGCCATTTGCTGAAGACACTGTCTCTTCCTCAGCTCTTGAATTGAGTTTATATTCTATAAAATGCTAAGGTTAAATAATCTTTCAAAACTCAGTGGATCATATATGCGTGGTTCTATTTCTAGATTCTCTGTTTTATTCAAATGATCTATATGTCTTTCCTTACACCAACACTGCCTTGATTACTGTAGCTTTAGAAGAAGTCTTAAAATTGGGTGTTAAACGTCTTCCAACACCGTTCTTTTTCTTTTTCTGTTTACTCCTCTAGGTCCTTTGTGCTCCTATATAACTTTAAAATTTCAATATCCAGTTCTTCATTTATAGCAAATATACACAGACCTGAATTTTTATATATACCTTGTGTTTTCTAATCCTACTAAATTCAAATACAAGTTCTAGGGGCTCCTAGAGATTTCTTAGTATTTTCTCTGTAGATGATCATTTCATCTACATATAAAGATTTTGCTTTGGCCATGCCAATCCTATCCTAATTGTGTCATTTTATTGCCAGACTATTTTGGTTTAGACCTATGTTTCAAAGTCTAATGGACAGATGATGAGTAGGCATATCTGCCCTTGTTCCCCACTTTAGGGAGAAAGCATTGTATTGTCTCCATTCATAGAAGGAGTTTTTGTTGGAAGTATGGAGTACATGTCTTTGATCTGTTGAGAAGGTTCTGTTCTACTTCTAGTCTCCTGATAGCTTTTACTATGAACAGCTGTAGAATTTAGTCCAATACTTTTTCTTCAACTAGTGACAGGATCATATGGCTTTTTCCTTTCCTCTGTTAAAATGATGACTTTTGGGGGTGGATCTTCCAATGCTGAACCAACACTGCCATCCCTATAATAAAACCACTTTCTACATACTGCCTGATTTGACTTCTAAGAGTTTGTTTTGTTAAACAAATTTCTATCTATGTTCATACTTTTTTCTTCTATTATCTTTATCCAGTTTTAAGATTAGCACAATGTTGAGTTCCTAAAATGATGGAGAAGTGTTCCCTTCTTTTTTCTGCTTTAATTGTTTGATATAATTTATCAGTTAAAATGTTTATGAGCCTGTTGTTGTCATATAGGTAGGTTTTCGAGCTAGGAATATACTTTCTTTAATAGGTGCTATTCAAATTTTATATTTCCTCCAGAGTTAGTTTCATTAATTTGTCTTCTGAGTTACTTCTTAGAAGTTGTCAAAATTTATTTCAAAAAAGATTTTTGTAATATGCTTTCTATATCCTTTTAAATTCTGTAAAATGTGTGGTAATGTCTCCTAGATCTTAATATTGTAATTTTTAAAATGTATAACTGATATTGTGTAACAGGAAGAAAAGGTTTAAAAGAGCAGGGGAATTGGGTGGGATAGGGGAAGGAAAAAAGGGAAAGGAAAAAATATGAGAAGAGGAAAAAAATGGATACAAGGTCTTTGCAAATAGGGAAGGATGGAGGGGGTGAAGGGAGGGCAAAGGAAGAGGAAAAAAATAAGCACCAAGAGACTCATGTAATGGTACAAGATCGCAATGATGAATGTAACTGTATTGTATACCTAAAATGTACCAATAAAGTTAGTGGGGAATAAAAAGTTCATTCTTTGTGTCATACATTTAATGAATTTTGACTAATACATAATGATATGTATTCAGTATTGTACTATCCTACAGAACAGTTTCACTGCCCTACAAACCTTTTTTGCTCTGTTTTTTTATCCCTGTTTTCTCCCCAAACCCATAGAAATGAATGATCATTTTAGAGGACACAATGTTATATACACTGTAGTTGGAATTTCACAGCATGTAGCCTTTTCCATTTCAATTCTTTTACTTAATAATATTCAAAAATTCCTCTGTGTTTTTTTCTGCCTTAATACTTCATTTTAATTTACCAGTAAATAACAGCATTGTATGGATGTCTCAGATTCTAATTACATTAACCTATTAAAGGACTTCTTTGCTTTCAAATTCAGCAAAAATGAACAAATCTGCTATAAATATCTATGTGCAGGTTTTTGTATGGACATAATTTTCAATTCATTTGGACAAATACCAAGGAGGACAAATCTTAAATCACATTGTAAATGTATTATGCTATTGTAAAAAGCTGTAAAAATGTATTTCAAAGTGTTACCATTCTGCAATTCCAACAGCAATAACTGAGAGTCCCCTTGAAATATGTGTCTTCTAATTCTTGATTTTATCTGGGTTTTAATGCCAGCTACTGTATAGGTACACAGAGGAATCCTACTGTCATTTTAGCTAGCAAGTCTCCAATGATATATCATGTTGACCATTTTCTTTCTTATTGGTTTAGATTGCAATAAATAGTAATTATAATTATCTGAAGGAATATATATATATAAAATCTTAATCATGTTTACCTCCCCTCCCCTTCCCTTCCCTCTCCTTGCCTATTCTCCCATTCCCTATCCTCTTCCTATCTACACAAAGTTGAACCCCTGTTTCCTATCATCTCTTTTATTTTTCTCTGTAAATTATTTATATTTTGAGTTTTGCATGTAAGAGAAATCATACAATATTTAATCTTCTCTGTAGGTTTATTTCACTTAGCATTATGGTCTCAAGCATTCATTTTCCTACAAATGACTCAAATTTATCTTTATGCCTGCAGAATGCTACATGTATATATACCGTGTTTTCTTTGTTCATCTGCTGAAGGTCATATAAGCTGCTACCAAAATTTAGCTATTGTAAGTGTGCTGCTATAAACATAAGCATGCATGTATCACTCTACTATGGTGTCTTTAACTCTTTTGTATTGTTATTTTAGTCTCAATTTTATTAATTTCTGTTCTGATCTTTATAATTCCTTTCCTTGTATTAGTTTCAGATTTGGATATTCTTTTTGTCTAGGCCTTTCAGATGCATCATTAAATTATTTATTTGGAATGGCTCTATTATTTTAATGTGAGTGTTCACTGCTGCAAACTTCCCTATAAAATTGCTTTCATTGTGTTGGTATGTTGCATTGCCATTATCATTTGATTTTAAGAACTCTGTTTTCTTCATTGATTTTTTTCTCTAACCATTGATTACTTACTATTGCTGTGTTTGTGTAGTTTCTGTGTTTTCTTTTGCTATTGATTCCTAGTTTCATTGTGCTAGCATGCAGGTGATCATTTCAATACTTTTGTACTCATTTAGCATACTTTACTACCTAAAATATTATCTATTTTGGAAAATGTTCCATGTGCTACTGAGAAAATTTTTTTTCTATTGTTGTAGGATGAAACACTTTATAGATATCTGTTAAATCCTTTTGTCCAGTGTTGTGGTTTAACTCTGATTTTTTTTGTTGATTGTTTGATTGATCTGTCTATTTGTGAGAGTGGGAAATGGACACACCCCTGTATGATTGTACTGGTGTTTAACTGTCATTTTATGTCTAGTAGTTTTTCAATTATGAAATTGGGTGCACTAGCATTTCCTTCAAATGTATTTCCAACTATTATTGCTTTCTGTAGAATTATTACTTTTCCCAGTATGTGATGGCCTGCTTTGTCTCTTCTGATTAGTTTGGTTTGAAATCTGCTTTGTCTGAAATAGGATAGCTCCTTCTGTTGCTTTGGGGCTCCATTTGCATGGAGAATCATTTTCAATTTTTTCACTTTCAGTCTATGTGCTTCTCTGGGTATGAGGTGTGTCTATTCCAGGCAAAATATGATTGGATTTTGTTTTTCTATCCAATCTGCCAGTCTGTGTCTTTTGATTAGGAGATAAGATCATTAACATTGAGAGTTATTATTGTAAAGTATTTACTCAGTCCTCTCATTGCAGGATTTTGCCAGCAATGATTCTCTTTTATTTCCTTTCATTTAACTGTCTCTCAATAAGATGTATACTTTTTCTTTTTTTGTTAGATGTATACGTTTCTTTGGGCTCTTTGGTGCTACTGTTCTCTATAATATTCTCTATAATATTCCCTTGAATATCTTCTGCAACGCTGGCTTAGTAATCATGAATATTTATTAGATTTCTTTATCATGGAAAGTATTTCTCTATCAAGTTGTAAAGATACTTCTCCAGGGTATAGAAGTCTGGGCTGACAATTATTTTCTGTTAGGGCTTGAAAACCTTTATACCCTCAATATAAACAAGGGTATGAGCAAGCAGGCCCACACAGGACAAATGGCATCCCACCCCAGACCTACAGGGCCTCTCCAACAACATGGACAAGCAGGTCCATGCAGGGGACACACACACACACACACACACACACACACACAGATGAGACCATCCAGCAACCTCAAGCTTGCTCTGCACTTTGTTCCCTCTTGTCATGGGGCAATAGAGATGAGGACTATTCAAACAACCTGATCCTAGATAAGGACAATGCCTGGAGAGAAAAGGGAGCAACCAGACCACAACTGTCACCACTAAGTCCAGCAGTCTACCTGAACCCTGCCCCTGTGGTCAATATCCAGCAGAGATCAAAAGGCTGATTGTAATTCCCATCTATCAGCAGGATCAAGGACAGAACTTGGCTTGGTCAGTAACAACAGTCTGGAATGAAAAGACAAGAGAGGCCTTTGGTGCACCTCAAATACCAACAGGCCCTGAAGCTAGGTGGAGAAAATCATGACTGGTTGGATCCCAAGACTGGAGATCTTGGAAAGGAAACATACCTTCAAAAACACAGGAATGTTTTGTTGACTCAATCTTTTTTTGGTTTTGGGTTTTTTTTGTTTGTTTGTTTTACTTTTTCTTTCGTTTGTTTTTGAGGGAGTTGGGGTGTTTTCTCTCCTTTCTTGCACTTTTAGCTTCTTTTCTCTCCTTTTCTCTTTTCCCCTTTCAAATTTGCTTTTCTGTTCTTTCTTATCTTTCATTTCCTGTATTTTTCTACTTATCCTTTTTCTTCTTTTTTGTTTGTTCATGTTGTCCTGCAACTGTTCTCTAACACTATTAATTTCCTTTTATACTCAATAGAACATACTACCTCACTTTTTTCTAGTTCTCCACACCTTCTAACTTTACTAGTATAAATATTAAGGGTTCTGAATCTCTAGATAGCTAGTTAATTTTATGCTTTTGCTATTGAATACTGTTTTAATTTTAGTAAAGGTAAAGTTGTTCCATTCAGTGGCATTGACTGTAAGTCAATATTTTATTTGCTTTAATGATTATAATATAATTACGCATCTCTTTTTTGTGACTGAGTCAGGCTGAACATCAACTAGGAATTCTTTACTATAATATAAGTCAGAATACAAGGCTGGATACAAGGTCAACACTCAAAAAACAATAGCCTTCTTATATGCAAATAGCAGACTCACTGAGAGAGAAATTTGTGAAATCCTTTTACAATAGCCTTAAAAAAATGAAATATCTAGGAATCAACCTAACAAAAGAAGCAAAAGACATCTACACTGAAAACTACAGCTCTTTGAAAAAGGACATTGAAGAAGATATAAGAAAATGAAATGACATCCCTTGTTCCTGAGTATGAAGAACCAATATAGTGAAAATGGCCATGCTTCCAAAACTATTATAGAGATTTAATGCAATGCTGATTGAAATTCCAACAATATACTTCACAGAACTAGAGAAAACAATCCAAAAATTCATTTAGAAGCTGAAGAAACCTAGAATAGCAAAAGCAATTCTAGGCAACAGAGACATGGTTGTGGGTATCACAATCCCCGACTTGAAACTATACTACAAAGATACTGTGATTAAAACAGCATGGTACTGGCAAAGAAACAGACCTGAAGATCAGTGGAATAGATTAGAAGATGCAGAAACTACTCCAGACATACTCAGCCACCTCATCTTTGACAAAGGAGCCAACCACCATCATTGGAGGAAAGATAGCCTATTTAATAAATGGTGTTGGAAAATCTGGATTTCAACCTGCCAAAATTAAATTTAGACCCATACCTATCACCCCACACTAAACTAAGATCGAAGTAGATTAAAGATCTAAATACTAAGTCTGAAACACTAAACTTGCTGGAAGATAAGTTAGGTAGAACTCTTGATGACATTGGCATAGGAAAAGATTTTATGAACAAATCTTCAGTAGCATAGGAGCTAGCAGAAAGAATCAACAACTGGTATCTCATCATAGTAAAACTTCTGCACTGCAAGAGAAACTACCAACAGAGCTAAGAGACAACCTACAATGTGGAAAGACATATTTAGCAGCTGTACCTCAAAGGTCAACTATTGTGAATATATAAGGAACTGAGAAAAATCAGACCCTTCAAATTCAAAGACCCAGTTCAAAAATGGACATCTGAAATGAACAGACATTTCTCAGATAAAGAAGTAAAAACAGCAAATAAATACATGAAAAAATGTTCAACATCACTGGTCATTCAAGAGATGCTGATGAAAACAAGACTGAGATTCCACCTCACCCCAGAACGAATGGCTCCAATCAAGAAATCAACCAATAACAAATGCTGGTGGGGGTGTGGAGAGAAAGGAACCCTTCTCCATTGTTGGTGGGAATGTAGATTGGTGCAACCACTATGGAAATCAGTATGGAGTTACCTCAAAGAACTAGGACTACAGGTCCATTTGACCCAGCTATTCCCCTGCTGGTTATCTTCCCCAAAGAATTAAAAGAATCATACCGCAGTGATATATGTGCACCCATGTTCATAGCTGCACAGTTTGTAATGGCTAAAGCTTGGAAGCAGCCCAAGTGCCCATCAATTGGAAACTGGATAAAGAAGGTGTGGTTTTTTTATAAAATGTAATACTACTCAGCCATAAAGAATGAAAAACTAGAGTCATTTATAGCTAAATGGACGCCAAATATAGAGGCCATACTCTTAAGTGAAATAAATAGGACACACGTGTAAATACCAAATAGTTTCACTAGTGTGAGAAACTGATAGTTTAAAAAGGGTTAAAATAATTAAAATGAATAATTGATAATTTGAAATAGGAAAAAAGGTCCAAAGATGAAGGGGTAAAGGGAGGGGAAGAGGAAAGGCAAGGAGGGAAAGGAAAAACTATGAGAAAAGAAAAAAAATGGGAATGATGTCTGTGTAAATAGGGAAGGGTGGAGGGGGTGAAGGGCACACAGGTAATGGGGAAAAAATAAGAACCAAGATACATCATGTACAAGTACAAACACCCAATGATAAATGTAAATGAATTGTATACCTAAAATGTACCAATAAAAGAACTTAGAAAAAAAAGAAAGAAAAGCAAATAAAAATTAATATCCTTAGTTGTTACCATGAGATAACTGGCAGTGGTATTAAAGTACTATTTTGTTCTTTCCCCCTATGTTATCTGTATTGTACTAACCAACCCCAAAAATCATTGAGCTGTTCTTCAAAAAAAAAAAGAAATGAAAAGGCTTGACATAGTATAACTATTTTTTGTTGTTCAGTAGCCCACCTGGAAACATAACCCAACCGAGTAGGCTGTCAGATTCTTGGCTTGGTATTACTAATGGATGGAATTGCACAATGAAGAATTACCACATTATTCCTTTTGTTGGTTTTCTAAATTGCTGAATAAATTGTTAATCCATTAATCAGTTGATCATAAATTGTGATTAAAACTATCCAGTGATTTCTTCTTAATTGAAAACTATTATGTGAAGTATTTCTATCCAGAGAGGTAACATTCTAAAAATATTAAACAATTTAGCTAAAGTCTTTTAAAGTACTAAATTATATATCAAGCAATTAAAATGAATTTTGAAAGAATAAGTCATACTTTCCAAACAACATTGGTAATTTCTTAATTTGTGAATCTCTTGTTTTAGGAGTTGGAATAGTTTGAGATTTTGTTTCTATAATTTTTCTTATATCTTCTTCCACCACATAAATGCATTTCTTAACTTATAAAGTGCAATTTTTTAATGCTTTTGTAAATTTGATTGAGAAATTGACATGGGATATTATTTGTACTAAGAAATAACTTGACCTAAAACACCTTTTATAGGCACACAGGGTTTTTTGGTTTGTCTTTTACTATCTTAAAGTTAAAGGTGTTTCTGTCATAATTATAAACAAATTAACCTGTGTTAAAACATATTTTGGGGTACCCTATTTACGTATATTTCATGCTCTAAAATTTTGAAGGTTAAATCAAAGTGGCATGTTATAGAATATTCAAGAAAAGAAGTAATTACACTTAACACCAGATTTTTAGATTTCAGTGAACATTTTGGTAAGGAATAATATATTACACACAATGAAAGCACTGATGAAACTTTGAAAGTTTCTTTCTATGAAATATAAATTATCCAATATCTAAATCCAAATTAGGCATGGAAAGTCAGCATTAATGTTGGATTTTTGTGTTTTATATTTGCATATTTTTTATATTTATATATTTTTAAATATTTTTATATATTTTATAGTTTATATATTTTTATATTTATAATGTTCAAATGCAAATTAAACATTTAATATTTGTCAACATGCTTCTTACAAAGTAGACTTTAAAGTACTAAGCTCTGTTTTTTTGCATTTTGCAATCTAAAGCATGCACCAGCTAAAACATTAATTTTAAGGCAATCATGGCACCACTGGGGAGAGGAGAAGCTACTGTTGCCGTCATTGCCAGGAGCCATAGAGAAAGCTCATTACCTTTCCATTTCTCACAATTGGGCCGAGCACAATTGCATCATGGGGGAACACAGTCCAGACGACAACATCATCTTCTTTGAGGCAGAGGAAGTTGACAAGATGCTCAGGTTTGTGGATGCAAACGGACTGGTGCCTTCCTCATCTGGAACTGTTTATGACAGGACCACTGATCTTACTGAGCAGGACTCTGGCACTTTGGAGGATGAAGATGATGACGGACAATGTGAAGAACACTTGCCTTTTCTAGTAGGGGGTGAAGAGGGCTTTCACCTAATAGATCAGGAAGCAATGTCCTAGGGTTATGTGCAACACATTATCTCACCTGATCAGATTCATTTGACTATAAACCCTGGTTCCACACCCACACCAAGAAATATCGAAGGTGCAACTCTTTCTCTGTAGTCAGAATGTCCACAAAGAAAATGTAAACAAATAAAGCAGTACCAGTGCACCTTTGAGGGCTGTCCCGGCACCTACAACCCAGCAGGCAACCTGTGCACCCACCAGAAGACTCACCGAGAAGAGTATACTCTCGTCTGTAATCAGACGGGCTGTGGCAAGGCCTTCCTCACCTCTTACAGCCTCAGGATTCACTAGTAAGTGCACTCAAAAGAGCAGCCATTTGAGTGTGATGTGCAGGCCTGTGAAAAGGCATTCAATATGCTCTACAGGCTGAAAGCACATCAGAGGCTTCACACAGGGAGATGTTTAACTGTGAATCTGAAGGCTGCAGCAAATACTTCACCACATTTGGTGATCTGAGGAAGCACATTCGAAACTACACAGGAGAAAAGCCATTTTGCTGTGATCATGATGGCCGTGGAAAAGCATTTGCAGGAAGCCACCACCTTAAAATGCATGTCCTCACACACTGGTGAAAGACCCTTCTTCTGCCCAAACAATGGCTGTGAGAAAACATTCAGCACTCGGTACATTTTCAAAAGTCACATGAAAGCTCACAATAATAACAAAAGACCCTCATACAATGCACTTCCACAACACAATGGATCAGAGGATACAAATCATGCACTTTATCTGAGTGATTTGCACCTTCTGTCCACAGATTCTGAATTGGGAGAAAATTCTAATACAACAGAGGGCCAGGAACTCAGCACAATTTCACCAGCAATCATCTTTGAATCAAGGTTCCAGGATTCAGATGATAGAACAATTCAAGAAGAGCCTCAGCAGACAGCTCCCTGATAGAAAGTTTTTTTAAAATTAATTTTATTGGGGAGCAGCTTGAAGCCAAGCGGCTGTCCCGGGCCCCGCCCGCGCCACGGTGAGGTTCAGGGAGTGTCTTGCAGCCCAAACCCCATCCGACGCTAAGCTGGACCTGCTAGGTGAAAGGAGCAGCTTGAAGCTGCTCGGCCAGCCGTCCTGGGCCCCGCCCATGCCATGCTGAGGTCTGCTTAGCTGCTTGGGCGCCTTTCCAGGCCCAATTCCTCCCCACCACCCCGTGTGCGCCTCTGGCCTTCTGGCTTTTCTGCTACCTGGTCCCACACTACAGAGGCACAAGAGATTATAAAGACCCTTGTCCTGAGCGCCACAAGATAGAGCAGAACTTAGTAACACAAAGAGGGCTTCTCAGGCTCCTCAATGAAAACTCAAGCTCAGTGGAAAAGTAAAGAGAATCTGTACAATAAAGGCACATCAGACCACTGTACTTGGTCTGCTGCTGGCTTGTTGAGACTCACTGACTCATATATGCACACGGATTCCTACGTTGCCTATTGTGACAGCAGAGACATACCCTGAAGGAGGCCCATAATTTCTAGTGCTACTTGCTAAAAAGAAAAAAAAAATTTTTTCTCCTATTTTCAATTCTTAATTTTTACTTTCTCTCTACTCTTCAAAGTTATACTTTTCTTTCTTTTCTTTCTTTTATCTTTTTCCCTCTCTCTCACTCAATCTCTTGCTGTCCCACATTGCTCATCTCCCCATTTGCTCCTTTCTGCACTGAATTTGGATTTCTCCCCTACTGTTTTTTTTCTTCTCTTTTTCCTTCTCTTTATTATCATTAGGTTTAAAGGAAAGTAAATTTGGTATCTAGACTCCCTGTTGCTGTAAGGTGATTCTAGTCACATGTTTGTTCTTTCATTCTGCCATTTTCTCTTGCCTTTAACAACTTAGAGTTTCTGTGATCTTTCTGTGTCTTCAGGCCTGACCCCTAATCTTACCTGTTCTTTCTGCCTGTCCCTCCCTCCCCAACTCCTTTTAACTCCCCACCCCAAGGGGAAAGATGCTATATTGAAGAGCTTATTCATTATAAACTTAGGTTATGTTGGTCCTCTGTTTTAATTTAACTCACATAGTTAAAAGTGATAGATTAATAACTACTACAAATTGTCATTTTCTAAGCTGTGCTTGAAGCTATGGTATTGCTGACTATGTGTTTTGGGCTAACAAGTTGTGATTGATCTAATTAGTTTTCCTTCCTGGTATAAGGAAAATAAAATAGCCAAACACAAGCTATATCTAGAAGACACCTCTGAAAAGCAATCATTCCACAAGGGTTCTAAACACAAGCAAGATACCTACATTAAGCAATTTTGAAATATCAACCCAGGAATTAAACCAAGGACAGTACCAAAAACAAAACTGAGAAGACATTTAAGCAAGGCACAAACGCAGGCTTCCACACCACAAAAAGGAAATTCTGGGGGAAATGAGGTGGAAAAGTCTGACAAGCAACCACTTGGACCGCCTGAACTGATAGCACAGGAAGTAACAAAGCAGATACATGAGGCTCTAGAAAAATTCAAAGCAGAAATAATCTCCCAGATAAATACAGACATGGTGAGCAGAATGAAAGACATGATTAGAAGCTCTAGAGAAGAAACAGATAAGAAAATAGATGAGATCAGAAACATGCTGGAAGCCAGGAATGCCCACCATAAGAAAGAAATGGAAAACATGGTCACCGAACATAAGAAAGAAATGCAATCCATGAAACAGATTCAAACAGATATTCAAGACATTAAAAACTCCACTGAAAGCATGCAGAGCAGACTAAGAGAATCTGAAGACAGAATTAAGGACCACGAAAAGAGAGATTTCTTAAAGATAGTAAGGGACCATGAGAAAATCCGACAGCAGCTAGATGATGCAAAGAAGAATAACATTAAGACTCATAGGAGTCCACGAAAAAACAGGAGAAAGTACAATTGACATTAAAAAAAACTGTTCACAGAAGTAATAGTAGAAAACTTCCCAGACAGAGGTAGAGAATTGGACATACAGATAAGTAAGGCATATAGAACTCCAACCAGCCATGACCAAAAAAAAATCTACACCTAGACATATGATAGTCAAGATCCCAGAAACCCAACAGAAGAACAAAATTCTACAGCCAGTTAGAGAAAAGAAACAAATCACCTACAAAGGAAAGCCCATCAAAATCATGGCAGATTTCTCAACACAAACCCTCAAATCAAGGAGAGCCTGGAGTCAAGTAATTCAAGCCCTAAAAGAAAATAACTTCAAACCTAGACTGTTGTATCTGGCAAAACTATCTTTCAAAATTGATGGGGAAATTAGATACTTTCATGACAAAGAACACCTGAGAAATTTCATGAACACCAAACCAGCACTAAAAACAATTTTAAGCAATATCCTAGAAAAAGACAATGAAGGCCACAACTCCATGAGGCCCAGGAGAGAGAAGGCACCACCTAAGGTAAGACACTAAAGTGAAAGGGGGGAAAAAAAGAAATAAAAGAACCAACAACAATAAAACATCATGACAATGATGAGTCAATATCTGTCAATTATAACTATCAATGTTAATGGATTCAATTCACCAATCAAAAGAAAATAGACTGGCAGAATGGATTAGGAAGCAAAACCCTGCAATATGCTGCATACAAAAAAAAAAAACCTAACTCAAAAAGAAATTCATAGACTGAAAGTAAAAGGATGGAAAACAGTTCTCCATGCCACAGGAACCCAGAAAAAAGCAGGCGTAGCAATTTTATTTGCAGACAAAGTAGATTTCAAACCAAAACTAATGAAGAGAGACAAAGATGGTCACTACAACCTTGTGAAAGGAACAACCCAAGAGGAAGAGATGACAATCCTAAATACATATGCACCAAATGCAGATGCCCCCAACTATACAAAACAAATGTTAATGGACATGAAAAACCAAATAAGCACTAATACAGTTGTAGTGGGGGATCTCAACACCCCTCTATCACAAATAGACAGATCATCTAGAAAAAAATTAACAATGAAATTCTAGAACTGAACCAAGCTATTGAACAAATGGACTTAATAGACATTTACAGAGTGTTCCACCCCACAAAATCAGAATACACATTCTTTTCAGCTGCACATGGGTCATTCTCCAAAATAGACCACATGCTAGCTCATAGGACATATCTAAGTAAATGTAAAAGAATCCAAGTTATCCCCTGTATATTATCAGAAGATAGTGCAATACAATTGGAGATCAATAACATAAGAGACCGCAAAACTCCCACAAATACATGGAAATTGAACAACACCCTCCTGAACAACCAATGGGTGACAGAGAAAATTAAAGAAGAAATTAGACAGTTTCTACAAGTAAATGATAATGCCAGTAGAACATACAGGAATCTGTGGGACACAATGAAAGCAGTTCTATGTGGGAAATTCATAGCAGTGAATGCCAATATTAGGACAACAGAGAGAACTCAGTTAAATAACATAATGCAGAACCTCAAGCTCCTAGAAAAAGAACCACATAACAAGCCCAAAGCTTGTACAAGAAAAGAAATTATAAAGATCCAAGCAGAAATCAATTCAATGGAGACTAAGAGAACAATACAAAAAAATCAATGAATCAAAGAGTTGGTTTTTTGGAAGAATAAATAAAATCAATAAACCTTTAGCCAATTTTAACAAAAAAAGGAAAGAAAAGACTCAAATCCATGCAATTAAGAATGAAAAAGGTGAAGCCACACCAAATCCAGCAGAAATTCAGAGAATCATCCATACCTACTTTGAGAACCTGTGCTCTAATAAAATGGAAAACACAGAAAAAATGGACAGATTCCCAGATATATATGAATTGCCAAAATTAAATGAAGCAGATATAGAAATTCTAAACACCCCAATTACAATGAGTGAAAGTGAAAATGTAATTAAAAAAAACTTACCAACAACGAAAAGCTCAGGTCCTGATGGCTTCACTGCTGAATTCTACAAGACATTTAAAGAAGAACTATCACCATTACTCTTTAAACTCATCAAGGAAATTAAAAGGGAAACAAGGCTTCCAAATTCATTCCTGGAAGCAGGTGTTACTTTGATCCCAAGACCAGGGAAAGACCCAACCCAAAAAGAGAACTACATACCAATCTCCCTAATGAACATAGATGCAAAAATCCTCAACAAGATACTGGCAAACAAAACACAGAATGTCACCAAGAAGATCATACACCCTGACCAAGTCAAATTTATCCCAGGGATGCAAGGCTGGTTCAACATTCATAAATCAAAAATTGTAATACACTATATTAACAGAATCAAGGACAAAAACCATATGATCATCTCAATAGATACAGAAAAGACATTTGACACAATCCAACACCCATTTATGATAAAAAATGCTACAGTAAATTGGAATAAAAGGTTTTTATCTCAACCTGATTAAGGCTATCTATGAAAAACCAACAGCCAGCATCATACTAAATGGTCAAAAACTGAAAACTTTCACACTAAACTCAGGAAAAAGACAAGGATGACCACTATCACCACTCCTGTTCAATATTGTTCTGGAAACAGCCATAGCAGTTAGAAAAGAGAAAGAAATAAAAGGAATAAAGATAGGAAAGGAACAAGTGAAACTGTCATTATTTGTTGATGAAATGATACTTTACATAGAAGATCCAAAAAACTCTGTCAAAAGTCTGCTAGACCTAATTGACAGATTCAGTAGAGTAGCTGGATACAAGGTCAACACTCAAAAAACAATAGGCTTCTTATACACAAATAACAGACCAATTGAGAGAGAAATTCGGGAAATAATTTCTTTTACAATAGCATCTAAAAAAATGAAATATCTAGGAATCAACCTAACAAAGGAAGCAAAAGACATCTACACTGAAAGCTACAGCTCTCTGAAAAAGGAGATTGAGGAGGATATAAGAAAATGGAATGACATCCCTTGTTCCTGGGTAGAAAGAACCAATATAGTGAAAATGGCCATACTTCCAAAACTACTATATAGATTCAATGCAATGCCAATTCAAATTCCAGCAATATACTTCACAGAACTAGAGAAAACAATCCAAAAATTCATTTGGAACAAGAAGATACCCAGAATAGCAAAAGTAATTCTAGGCAACAGAGACATGGCTGGGGGTATCACAATCCCCAACTTGAAACTATACTACAAAGATACAGTGATAAAAACAGCATAGTACTGGCAAAGAAAGAGACGCAAGGATCATTGGACTAGATTAGAAGATGCAGAAACGACTCCAGACATACTCAGCCACTTCATCTTTGACAAAGGAGCCAACCACCCCCATTGGAGGAAAGATAGCCTATTTAATAAATGGTGTTGGAAAAACTGGATTTCAACCTGCCAAAGATTAAAACTAGACCCATATCTATCACCATCCATTAAACTAAGATTGAAGTGGATTAAAGATCTAAATATTAAGCCAGAAACACTAAACTTGCTGCAAGATAAGTTAGGTAGAACTCTTGATGACATTGGCATAGGAAAAGATTTTATGGACAAATCTTCAGTAGTGAGAGCTAGCAGAAAGAATTCCCAGTTGTCTCATTGTACTAAAAAGCTTCTGCACTGCAAGAGAAACTACCAACAGAGCTAAGAGACAACCTACAATGTGGCAAGAAATATTTAGCAGCTGTACCTCAAAGGTCTACTATCGAGAATATACAAAGAACTGAAAAAATCAGACCTCTCAAATTCAAAGACCCAATTCAAAAATGGGCATCTGAAATGAACAGACATTTCTCAGACAAAGAAGTAAAAACAGCAAGTAAATATATGAAAGAATGTTCAACATCACTGGTCATTCGAGAGATGCAGATGAAAACAACACTGAGATTCCACCTCACCCCACAAAGATTGGCTGCTATCAAGAAATCAAGAAATAACAAACACTGGAGGGGGTGCGGAGAGAAAGGAACCCTTCTCCATTGTTGGTGGAAATGAAGACTGGTGCAACCACTGTGGAAAACAGTATGGAGATACCTCAAAGAACTAGAACTATGGGTCCCATTTGACCCAGCTATTCCCCTACTGGGAATCTTCCCCAAAGAATTAAAAGAATCATACCACAGCGATATATGTGCACCTATGTTTATAGCAGCACAGTTTGTAATAGCTAAAGCTTGGAAACAGCCCAAGTGTCCATCAACTGGAAACTGGATAAAGAAGATGTGTTTTTTCTATAAAATGGAGTACTACTCAGGAATAAAGAATGAGAAACTAGAGCCATTTATAGCTAAATGGATGCATATTGAGGCCATACTCTTAAGTGAAATAAATAGGACACACGTGTAAATACCAAATAGTTTCTCTAGTGTGAGAAATTGAAAGTGTAAATAAGGATGAAAATGATTAAAATGAATAATTTATAATTTGAAATAAGAAAAGGTCCAAGGGTTAGGGGATGGTGGGAGGGGAAGGGGAAAGGGAAGAAGGGAAAGGAAAAATTATGAGAAAGAAGAAAAATGGAATCAAATTCTGTGTAAATAGGGAAGGGTGGAGGGGGTAAAGGGTGTACAGCTAATGGGAGAAAAAATAAAAACTAAGATCCATCATGTTCTGGTACAAACACCCAATGATAAATATAAATGTATTTTATACCTAAAATGTACCAATAAATATATATATAAATTTTAAAATAATTTTATTGGTACATTGCAGGTATACAATATAATGACATTCATCATTGGAAATTTGCACCTTTACATAATCATCTTGTTTCTTATTTTTTCCCCATTCCCCTGCCCTCCCTTCAACCTGTCCACCCCTCCCTATTCACAAAGACTTTGTTTCCATTTTTCCTTTTTCTCATATTAATTCCATTCCCTTCTTTCTTTTCCCTTACCCCACCACTTCCCATTCCCCTTTGAATCTCTTCTTCCTATTTCACATTATCCATTATACCTTTTAGTCCTTATTTACACTTTCAGTTTCTCACACTAGAGAAACTATTCAGTATTTACATGTGTGTCCTATTTATTTCACTTAAGAGTATGGCCTCTATATGCAACCATTTAGCTATAAATGTCTCTTGCTTCTCCTTCTTTATAATAGAGTAATACTCTACTTCATTAAAAAAGCAACACATTTTCTTTATCCAGTCTCCAGTTGATGGGCAATTGGGTTGCTTCCAACTTTTAGCTATCAAAAATTGTCCTGCTATGAACATAGGTGTACATATATCACTGTGGTATGATTCTTTTAATTCTTTGGGGAAGATACCCAGCAGGGGAATAACTGGGTCAAATGGGACTTCCAAACCTAGTTCTTTGAGGTATCTCCATACTGATTTTCGCAGTGGTTGCACCAGTCTACACTTCCACCAGCAGTGGAGAAGGGTTCCTCTTTCCCCACAGCCCTGCCAGCATTTGTTATTGGCTGATTTCATGATAGTAGCCATTCTTTCTGGTATGAGGTGGAACCTCACTATTGTTTTCATTTGCATCTCTTGAATGACCAGTGATATTGAACACTTTTTCATATGTTTATTTGCTATTTCTACTTCTTTGTCTGAGAAATGCCTGTTCATTTCAGATGTCCACTTTTGGATTGGTTCTTTAAATTTGGGAGATCTGATTTTTTTTTTAGTTCTTTATATATTCTAGATAGTAGACCTTAGTCTGAGGGACAGCTGGTGAAAAATTTTTCCCACTTTGTGGGTTGTCTCTTCACACTGTTGGTGGTTTCTCTGGCTGTGCAGAATCTTTTCAGTAAGAAGAGGTCCCACTTGTTCATTGTTTGTGCTAGTTCACAGGCAACTGAGGTTTTGTTCATAAAATCTTTCCTACACCAATGACTTCAAGAGTTCTACCTAACCTCTCTTCCAGGCAGTTTAGTTTTTCTGTTTTATATTTAGAGCTTTAATCCATTTTGATTTTAGTTTAGTGCATGGTGAGAGATACAGGTCTAGTTTTAATCTTCACAAGTTGAAGTGCAATTTTTCCTGCACCATTTACTAAAGAGGCTATCTTTCCTCCAGTGAGGGTGTTTGGCTCCTTTGTCAAAGATGAGGTGGCTGAATGTGTCTGGAGTTGTTTCTGCATCTTCTAATCTGTTCCACTGGTCCTCAGGTCTGTTTCTTTGCTAGTACCATGCTCTTTTTATCATAGTAGCTTTGTGGAATTTTTTCAGGATGGAGATTGTGATACCCCTACCTTGTCTTTATAGCCTAGTATTGCTTTTGCTATTCTAGGTCTCTTCTGGTTCCAAATGAATTTTTGGGTTGTTTTCTCAAGGTCCATGAAGTATGCTGCTGGGATTTCAAGTGGGATTTCATTGAATCTATATAGCAGTTTTGGAAGTATGGGCATTTTCACCGTGTTGGTCCTTCCTACCCAGGAGCAAAGGATGTCTTTCCATTTTCTGATATCATCTTCAATCTCTCTTTTCAGAGTGCTATAGTTTTCAGAGAAGAGGTCTTAATTTCTTTTGTGAGGTTGATTCCTAGGTATTTCAGCTTTTTGGATGCTATTGTGAAAGGAATTGTTTGCCATATTTCTTTTTCAGTGAGTCTGTTGTTCATGTACAGAAAAGCTATTGATTTTTGTGTGTTGACCTTGTATCCAGTTACTTGACTGAATTTGGTTATTAAGTCTAGAAGACTTTTGGTGGAATTCTTGGGTCTTCTCTATAGAGTATCATGTCATCTGCAAATGATGACAATTTGACTTCTTCATTTCCTATCTTTCTTCCTTTTATTTCTTTCTCTTGTCTAATTGCCATGGATAATGTTTCCACAACTGTATTGAACAAGAGTGGTGTTAGTGGACATCCTTGTATTGTTCCTGATTCTAGTGTGAAGGATTTCAGTTTTTGACCATTTAGTACGGTATTGGCTGTTGGATTTTCATAGATGGCTTTTATCAGATTGAGGTAGAGACTGTCAATTCCAATTTTTTGGAGCGTTTGTATCATAAATGCATGTTGGATTTTGTCAAATGTTTTTTCTGCCTCTATTGAGGTGATTATATGGTTTCTGTCCTTGGCTCTATTAAAATAGAATATTGCGTTGATTGATTTGCATATGTTGAACCACTCCTGTATCCCTGGGATGAATCCTACTTGGTCAGGGTGTATGATCTTCTTGATGATCTTCTATATTCTCTTTGCCAGTATCTTATTAAGGATTTTTGCATCTATGTTCATTAGTGAGATTGACCTATAGTTCTCTTTTTCGGTTGGGTCTTTCTCTGCTTTGGGGATCAAGGTGATGCTTGCTTCCAGGAATGAATTTGGGAGTATTGCTTCCCTTTCAATTTCACTGAAGAGTTTAAGCAGTAGTGGCAGTAGTTCCTCTCTAAATGTCTTGTAGAATTCAGCAGTGAAGCCATCAGGACCTGGGCTTTTCTTAGTTGATAAGTTTTTAATTACATTTTCAATTTCTCTGATTGATATTGGGTCATTTAGAATCTTTAGCTCATCTTTGTTCAACTTTGGTAATTCACACATATCTAGGATTCTGTCCATTTCTTCTGTATTTTCCATCTTATTGGCATATAGCTTCTCAACATAGGTATTTATGATCCTCTGGATTTCTGCTGGGTCTGTTGTAAATTCACCCTTTTCATTCCTAATTGCATGGATTTGGGCCTTTTCTTTCCTTTTTTGATGAAGTTGGATAAGGGTTTGTCAATTTTGTTTATTCTTTCAAATAACCAACACTTGACTTCCTTGATTTTTTGTATTATTCCCTTCATTTCCATTGAATTGATTTCTACCCTGATCTTTGTAATTTCCTCCCTTGTATGAGCCTTGGGTTTGTCTTGCTCTTCTTTTTCTAGAAGCTTAGGTTCAACATCAGGTTGTTTAATTGGGCTCACTCTGCTTTCCTAACATGAGTATTCACTGCTATGAATTTCCCTCATAAGACTGCTTTCATTATGTCCCATAGCTTCCAAAATGTTGTATTGACATTGTCATTTAATTGAAGGAACTGTCTGATTTCTTCTTTAATTTCCTCTGTGACCCATTGGTTATTCAGAAGTGTGTTGTTCCATTTCTACGTGTTTATGAAATTTTTTGAGTTTCTTTTGCTATGGATCTCCAATTTCATCGCATTATGGTCTGATTATATACAGGGGATAACTTCAATTTCTTTGCACTTTCTTAAACATGTTCTATGTGTGAGTATGTATTGTATTTTTGAGAGTGACCCATGTGCAGCTGAGAAGAATGTGTATTCTGATTTTGTGGGGTGGAAGACTCTGTAAACACCTGTTAAGTTCATTTGTTCAAGAGTTTGAGATCTAGTATTTCATTGTTTATTTTTTGTCTAGTTGATCTATTTGTAACAGAGGGGTATTGAAGTTCCCCCACTACCATTTTATTAGTGCTTATTTGATTTTTCATGTCCACTAGTATTTGTTTTATATATTTGGGCACACTAGTATTAGGTGCATATATATTTAGGATTGTCACCTCTTCCTCTTGGATTGTTCCCTTTACAAGGACATAGTGTCCTTCTTTGTCTCTCTTAATCAGTATTGGTTTGAAATCCACTTGATCTGCAAAGAGGATAGCTACTAAAAATTAAAAATTAAAAAAAAGTCTGGGTTTAGTTCAGTGTTTTCACCGTCTGCTGCGCAAGTGCAAAGACCCAAGTTTGATCCCCAGTACCAAAAAGAAAAAATGAAGAGGATACCTATTCCTGCTTCTTTTAGTATTGTTTTACACCCTTTAAGTTTCAGTCTATGAGTTTCTTTTTGAATTAAGTGTGTTTCTTGTATGCAGCATATTTTTGGATCTTGCTTCTTCACCCATTCTGCCAGTCTCTTTCTTTTGATTGGTGAATTGAGACCATTAACTTTGATAGTTATTACTGATATGTATAGAAATCCCTGTTATGACTTTTCTTTTTCTTGGCTTCTCCCCTTTAATTTTAATTTCTTGTTGTGTCTGATGGATTCATTCTGCAGGGCTTCCTGGGGTTTTGGTCCTCATTGTCTTTTCCTAGGATATTGTCTAAAATTTTTTGGAGTGCTGGCTTGGTATTCATGAAGTTCCCAAAGTGCTCTTTGTCATGAAAGTACCTTATTTCTCCATCAATTTTGAAAGATAGTTTTGCAGGGTACATCAATCTGGGTTGGAGTCTGTTGTCCTTTAGGGCTTGAAATACTTCACTCCATGCTCTTCGTGCCTTGTGGGTTTGTGTTGAGAAGTCTACTGTGATTCTGATGGGTTTTCCTTTGTATGTGATTTGTTTCTTGTCTCTAACTGCTTGTAGAATTTTGTTCTTCTGTTGGGTTTCTGGAATCTTAACTATTATATGCCTATGTGAAGTTGGTTTTTTTTTTTTGATCAAGGCTAGTTGGAGTCCTATATGCCTCACTTATCCATACGTCAAGTTCTTTTCCCCTCCTTGGGATGTTTTCTGCCATCACTTCTGTGAACAGTTTTTTTAATGTCATCTGCACTCTGTCCTGTTTCTTCATTGACTCTGATCAGTCTGATGTTATTCTTCTTTGCATCATCTAGCAGCTGCTGCATTGATTTCTCATGGTCCCTTACTATTTTTAAGAATTTTTTCTTTTCCTCATCACTAATTGCAATCCTACCTTCTATATCTGAAATTCCAACCTCTCATTTGCTCATTCTGCTGTGTAAACTTTCAATGGAGTTTTAGTCTCCTGGAAATCTGTTTGCATCAGTTTTGGGTTTTTTTGGGGGGGTGGTACCAGGGATCAAACTCAGGTCCTTCTGCTTTGGAGGCAGGTGGCGGAACCACTGAGCTAAATCCCCAGCCTGTGTTTGCATCTGTTTTATGGATTCCATTTGTTTCCTATTTTGGGATTCCATCATGTTTCTCAGCTCCTCCATTTTTTTTTCTGTGTCCACTCTAGATTCATTAATCATGTCTTGTACTATGGGCACAGTCTCTGCTGTTATATGAGAAATTATTTCTGATTCCATTTTTTCAAGATCCTCTTTCTTTGACAGTTCAGGGAGTCCAGGTGGTTGAGTAGCAGATTTTTCCATCTCATTGCCCCTTGGGGTTGCTTTAAGTGATCTGGAAGTCTGGTTTTGAGACTTATTCACGTGTCTTCTCATTTCAACAGATGCAGCCTGCTGTGCCTTTGTTGAGGTGACTTTTTGCTCATGCAGTGGTCTTGAATTCTCAGCAAGCCGCCAAGCAGCCTTTACTCTGCTGCTCACCAGTACACAGATTCCTGGGTTGAGAGTGGTGGCCTTCTGGATCCCTGAGCTCACCTGTTGTCTGAGTGGGCTTCTGAATGGGGCCTGTGCACACTTGGGATGGTATCTAGGCATATTCTTGCAGGAGCCCCTATGCAGTTGTTGTCTGGGAGGGCCTTTGGCTGGTGGCTGTGCACCCCAGTTCCTGTTGTCTGTGAAGACTTTGGTTAGGGTCTCCTGCACTTATCTATGGTATCTGGGTGACCCTCTGGATATTGCTTGTGTGCCTATGTAGCTCTTTTCCAGGTGGGTCCTTGGCCATGGCCAATGGAATGGTGGGCCTCTGGCTGAAGTTTGTGCACCTGTGCAGTTCTTTTCTGGGTGTGCCTCTGGCTTGAGTAGATGTGCCCAAGCCTCTGGTGTCAGGGCAGACCGCTGGCTGGGATCTGCCTGCAGCCTCACTGGTCTGGGCCACACAGCTGCTCCCCTGGATCTGCGCACACTTACCAATGGGATGGGGGGGCAGCTGAAGCGTGTGTGCCTGTGCAGCTCTTTTCTGGGTGGGCCTTTGGTGGGGTGGAGCCCTGGCTGGGATCCACCTGCAGCCTCACAAGTCTGGGCCATGTAGCTGCTCCCCAGTATCTGCACGCACTTTCCAATGGAATGGTGGGCCTTGATTGACAGTTTTAAGGGTGATGCAGAGTCAGTCAGTGATGTCCCACCACCCATAGGAAATTCAGCATCTTTATCTCTCCTGCTTGTACTGCAGCCTGGAATCTTGGAGCCACCCCAGCCTCTGCTACCAGCCTCAGCTCTGTCCACTCCTCCACCTGCTCCCTCCCTAGGTCCTCGTTCCCAGCAAGCTACATATGGCAACCCCCCCTGCTCTCATACAACCTCCAGAAGTGCCTGTTCTCCACAGCATGTAGTTTGCTGCTAATCATCAAGAGTTTCTTCTGCACCCCCAGGCACCATAGCCAATTATGCCAGAACTTTTTGTTGTTGCTGGGTCTTCTGCATCAGCACCAGTGGTGACATCAGCCATGGCAGCACCAGCCCCACCACAAATGACTACAGAGCCCCTACCAGCCATGGTCCAGACTCTGCCACTGGATGCCAACTCTGTCCAAACTAACAATCCCACTGTAACCATTACCCTGACTCCCAACACGGGTATCCTGGGGTCCAGCCTAGTCATGGGAGAACAGAACTTACAATGGATATTAAATGGTGCCACCAGTTCACCACAAAACCAAGAACAAACTCAAACATTGAAAGTTGAGAAGGTGATTTTTACCACTGCAGTACCAGTAGCCAGTAGCACAGGGAGCTCTGTTCAGCAGATTTGCCTCAGTGTTTCCATGATGATCACCAAACAAGAGGAGGCATGTCAGTGTCCGTGTGCATGCTGGGACTCTGCCAAGTAGTGGGCAGCTGGTGGAGTAAGGGCTGTTCTTCCCCACCTCCTCCAGAGTCAAGCCCCTCCCACCTGCTGATGGGCCCAGCCTGCAGCTACCTCCCTACACTTTGTCCTCACCCCTATTCCCTCCTTGGACCCTCTTCCTATAAGCAAAGAAGACAGGCTGAGGCTCCTTCAGACTCTCAGAGAGAAACATTAAGCACCGTGGATGAGTCAGAACTTCTGCCCTCCAGAGCCTGTACACCCCATCCTGATTCCCACTGAAGCACTGCTGCAGGGGGAGGAGGAGATGGGCTTGACGCAGCTTTGGTAAGTGAAGGGCCCATGTGTGCTCCTCTCCAAGAAGAGGGCAAACAGGAAGCAGGAGGTGCTATGCCTACCATCATGGGGGTAGAAATTGGAAGGATGATGAAATTCGCTGTTTGAAAGCTTCATCTTCCAGATATATTTTCTTTAGTCTCATCCCAGGAACATCCATTTTTAAGGAACTGATCTTTGGGGAAAAAACAAAAAACCAACAAAAAAAGCGCTAAGTTATAAATGAACTGTTTGGCTTCACTGTATGTCACTTTTGCTTATTGTCACATGAATTTGGAAATTTAGGTTACTTGTATGCATAAAAATTCTAAATGAAAGGGTGTGGTTTCCATCAATCTATTACTGCCCATCACTTGCACTGGAGTCTTTGTGGATTGGGCAGGAGAGGTCCGGGTGTCAGGTTGTGCTCCTCCCTGTGTGTCTTTTTTAATCTGAGGCTGACATTTGCCCAACTATCAGGCTCTCCCTCTATCCAAGTGGGCAGTGGCAAAGGCAGGTGAAACAGGTGACTTGGACAATGTTTGGGTGAGATGGCTTTGTTGTTTGTACTTAGTGTTGGTAGAGCTCAGGATGGATCTGCAGGCTGTCCTGTAGCCTACTCTGCACAGACCACAGCTCAAAGCCTGGCCCGCCAGATGTGGGGACAATCTGGTTCTTCAGGGGTCCTAGGCAGGTTGTTGACTGCTGTCTGTTGATGGTATGTGTGCAGGGCAGGCTCTAGCACAGCGATGGCAATCCTTGTAGAGCTTTCAGTGATAGCTCTGAAACACCTGGCTACAGTATGTGTGCCGCAGGTTCACCACCACTGCTCTGGCAGCACAATCACAGCCTTTGCCTCTTTGGTTCTCTGAACTGCTTCCCAGAGCTTGCAGGTCACAGTGAGCTTTCCTTGTTTGTTTTGTCCTAGAGTGAACATGTGTCTTAGGGCCAGTTTCCAGCCAGTGGGCTGCCCTCCTTTGAGTCCTGTTTTCTTCTTCAGAGCAAAAGAGCTACATCTTTCTTCTTAGTAGAAGGGGCAGATTGAAGGGAGCTTGTAGGAGGTAGTGGGTAACTGGTAGGCCAGATTTCTGGTTCTAGGTTCTAGCCAGGCTTTTGGTTGCCCCTTTCCATCTCCACTCCTCCTCTGCATTTTGCATACAGCCTAGCACAGTGCAAACAAGAATATGACTTGTTCAACTCAGTCATGTGCTTTCTAAACAAAAAGGAAGAAAAAATGATGATTTTCTACTCAGGGTAAAACAAAATATTCTCCTTCCACTAAAAAGCCTGAAATGTTCCAATAAAGTTGTCTCATTTGGAATGTTTCATTAAGTTGTGTTATAGGAAAATGTGTGTGTGTGTGTGTGTGTGTGTGTAGAATTATATCCATCTGTCTGCGTTTGGCTCCAAGTCATTGCCTCTGAAAACATAAAATACAGTGCACACTAGAATGGAAAGTTTCCCTCACCTGGCTGCTTAATGTAGTCATGAGGCCTCACCAAGTGCAGAAACTAGGCATGGCTCAGAATGTGGAATAGGCCTCTGTCAAGAACTCTTTCCCTACCTCCAGCAAGGAGCAGGTTTCCATAAACAACGCAGTGAGAGCCATCCAGTGAGAGATCTGCACTGGTCCCTCTCTGGCTCTGAGCTTACCTGGGATGCACATTACTTACCTTGGAGCCAGAGACTCTGCCTTTAGCAAGGATTTACAGGGAAAAGCTTGAACAAGAGGGTAGTTTTGGTACTGCTGTTACTGCCATGAGAAGAAATGGGCTTAAATGCAAACAGCTGATTTCTCATTCTAGAAGTTTAGACAGGAGAACTGATTTCTTTTTTTTTTTTTTTGGATTGTAAATTTTATTTTGTAAGCAACAATCAAAATATATTTGTGCTACTGATTTCTTCAAATATTGAATGAGATCTTAACAAAACTTGTCTACTTTGATGTGTTCTTATACAACTTTGGAATCTGCAAAGATCCTGACTAAAGAAACAGAAGTAATTGCACAACTGAGACTAAAGGTGTTGCAGTGCTGCAAATGATGCCAGATGTCTTACATTTAACCAAACACACCTTCCGAGGTCCCTTGATTTTGAGCATTAGGAAGAAGAGAGGACTATATATTGAAAGTTTCATTAAAAGCTTTTTGCTTTTTTTATTTAAATTCAACCATACAGAGTAAAAGGACAAACAAGTTTGATTAACTTAGACTGTTTATAAGTAAAGAAGTAGTAAATATGGGCCTTATCTCTAATTGGTTTAAAGTTCAAGATGAATACCACTCACCTTTTCCAGGAACTCTTACACTGAGTAATTAACATAATATGTAGTTATGAGCTCTTGGAAGTATATGCCCTCAACCTCATCCATTCATGATACCCCCAGACAATCCCTGCTTAATTACATGCAAAAATGTTCAACATCACTATATAAATGCAAATCCAAACCACAGTGAGATCTTGCCTCCTCAGTGTAAGAATGGTCACTATCAAAAAGAAAAGCTGTAACAAGCACTGGCAATAATGTGGAGAAAAGGGAGTGTGTTACACCATTGGTATGAATGTAAATTAGCATGATCATTATGGAAAATAACATGGAGGCTCTCAAAAAATTAAAATTATAACTACCTCTAGTGTGAGAAACTGAAAGTGTAAATAAGGATGAAAATGATTAAAATGAATAACTGATAATTTGAGATAGGAAAAGGTCCAAAGGTGGAGGGGTGGCAAGAGGGGAAGGGGAAAGGGAAGAAAGGAAAGGGAAAATTATGAGAAAGAAAAAAAATGGAAACAAAGTCTATGTAAATAGGGAAGGCTGGTGGGGGTGAAGAGCACATAGGTAACGGGAGAAAAAATAAGAACTAAGATACATCATGTTCAGGTACAAACACCCAATGATAAATGTAAATGTATTGTATACCTAAAATGTACCAATTAATATATTTTTAAAAACTTATAACTACCATATGCTTTCCCCAGCAATCCCTCTCCTGGGGATATATGCAAACTATAGTCTAGAACTAGACTAGGAGTCTTTTGTTAGAGTTTGTGGGGGTCTCCTATGTAAAGTATCATATCATCTGCAAATAATGATCATTTTATTATTTCCTTTCTTGTTCATATGCAGTGTTTCTGTTTTTATATCTAGGTCTTTGATCAATTTTGATTTGATTTTAGTACAGGATCTAGATTCATTTTTTTCTGCGTGTGGATAGTCATTTTTCCCAGTACCATTTGTTAAAAAGGCTGCCTTTTCTCCAGAGTATATTTTTGGTTCTGTTGTCAAAGATCAGGTGGCTGAGGTGCCTGAGATTGTTTCTGAAGCCTCAATTCAGTTCCATTGCTCTGCATTTCTATATTTGTGCCATGTTTTCTTTGGTTGTTTTTTTTTTTTTTGGTACCGGGGATCGAACTAGGGTCCCTCCGCTTGCAAGGCAGGTGCCCAATTTCTTTTTAAACTTTTGTACTCTCTGCCCCCAAAGACTGGTGGATTTTGGCAACCACTGATCTCAGCAGACTTTGATAAGGCATCTCCTACTACCACAGTGGGCCACTCTCCCTGGGAAACCAAGTGCAAGTGAGGGCTGTCCTGGCTCTCTCTAGGCCTTACACCAATACGAAGCCTTGAACTTGGACATGAAAGCAGTGGATGGAACTCCAAAGTTAGCTTGTGGCAGATGGTAGTTACGACCTTCCCACATGTCCATCCTCTGATGACCTGTGATTCTGGTTCCTAGGACATGAGGTGGAAAGCAGGGGGTCCAGAGAGCAGATGAAGCATCTAGGGGTTAAATGTTGCTTCTTGGTTACTGTCCTTACGGTGAGCCCTTCTCAGGTCACTGGCTTTTCCACTCTCCACAAAGGTGGTGAAGATGCATCTTAAAACAGTATTTAGACTGATAAGATTTTTCTTATTGAGGAAGGTGAAGCATCTGCCTTTTGTGGGTGGTTTGGATTACAAAAGAGACTATCAGATTTGACCAGGAAGCACCCCAGGAGCATGCTTCAAATGCTTAGCAGTACAGGTTTATTCCACAGGGTAGGCAGACCTTCCTTCCATCCCTTCCCATGCTCCTTCCCTTCCCATCCTTCTCCCACAACCTTGGGCTCCAGTGTCAAGGACCTTGGCTAGGAGAGGTTCCCTGGCTACACTGGAGGTAGAAAAACTTTCATGAAAAGTGTGGTTTCCCAAACCCAGAAATGAACCTTGAGTAATTCTAGAAGGTAGAATCAGCCTTTTCTTCTCCCCATGGTAACCATAACAATTTTCACCCTATAGTCCTATACTTTGGCTCCCACTAGCAACTCCAGTTAGACTGCCCCTCCTAGGGTGCTAGTCGGCACCAAGAAGAGGAGTCTGTGGACTTAGGAGGAGGTGATAAGGAAACTAGCAGGTGCCACCAAACTGCCCTTGTGAACTGGGCCCTTCTCAGGTAGGTGGGTGGGACACTGAGGGAAATGGCTCAGTCTTCCCTGACAGGGTCTGGCCAGTCTCATGCGGGCCTCACTAGTTTGGTAGCAGGAGGGGTGTCATTTATTGAATTTTACCCGCCTTGAGGAGATTATGGTACAAACCCCAGGAGAGTCCTTGAGAGGTGAATCCTTCTCTGGGTAGAAAGGCAAGAGGCTGCTCAACACCACCTCTGGGAGAGTCAGTAGATTGGAGAGTCATTTTCAGGTTCAAGACAGTGGGCTGATGAGGATAATGAGGGTAGGTGGGTTTTCTTGAGAGACTTTGTATAATGTTGAATATGTCCAGAGGGACAAGTTTGCAGAACTTCATATTGGTATATTAAAGAAATAATAAAATAAAAAGCATTTTAGGTTATTTTATCTTTAATCCAATTGCTGCAATTTCTGTTGTGTGTATATATATGCATATATACATATACTTTCCACAAAGTTTTATTTTTTGCTCAGAATAAGAAGTTAAATTAAGGTGTGAAAAGAAAGCACTTGTCTTGGTGCATTATTTGTAGCTTGATGGTCATTGTCACATGCGGCCCTGGCCTGGTCGTGTTTTTCTGCTCCCTCAGCCTGTGCCCTTAGGAGGCTGTCTGTAGGGAAACACTATTTTTCATCCTCAACAACTGCTCAAACTATGCAAGCCTTCCCCGTGTGCCCCAGGGCGCCCCCACAGGCTCTCGGAAGAACTGCTGTGGGTGTTGTTTTCTCCAGCTGAGTGTTGAGGCCCTTTTTCACCACTTCTTGTTCCCTCTCCAAGAGGTTCTAAGAAAAAAGGCTTCCAGCCTCCATTAACAAAGCTACTAATAATCTGTTTTATTAACTTTATTCCTTTTCCCTCCTCCTGCCATTTAATCTTCAATTAATTTTCAGGCTCTAGACTACAGAAGTTTTAAATACACTTCAACAAAGCAGAAAGATTTCCACAGATGCTATGTGCAAGTGGTTCTGCTGGACATAGATGGAAAACTGTCCATTCCTTAACATGTAGGGGTGCAGGGTTGGCAGTAAAACCCAGTAATGTGTATTTCTGATCGGTCAGTCTATTCAGCCTGTTTCTTCTTGCATATTCTTGCGAGGGGGAGAGGGGAAGGGTCCTTGTTTCTTCTCATGCCCTTTGGGGATGCTAATGATCAGTCTGGGCATTTCTCACTGCTATTCTTGATCAAGAGGGCTTCTCAATCTGCATTGAAAAGTGCAAATTGAACTGGACCTTTATGTCAAGATGTACATAGTACAAGCTTTTTTTTATTATTGGAAATGAGGTTTAAAACCACACACTACCCTTTTGGTGGTGTGCCCACTGGGCCAAAAATTGGTTGATACTGTCACCTTCTCAGCTCAATGCAGTTTCTACTTTTTCTTATGGGAAAATTTTTTCATAAAAACCCAGGGGTGTTTTTTGCAATATCTTTGTTGTCCTTGTAGTGATGCCAAGTCAGAGGCTTCTCTTGGCGTTTTCCTCTCATGTTCTCAGGCCTCTCAAAGGCTATTTGACTCAACAGTCTACATCTTTTGTTGTGTTTTGGAGAAATGGGGGTGGGGTCAGAGTTCAAGGTAGCTAGTCTAGTTTCTTTCCAGAAGGTGGCTAGAAACAGGTTTTTGTTGAGTCTCTGGCAGAAATCTTCTAGCTAGGAAAGGCAAGAGACCCCGAGAGCCTTTTTTGACACACACTAATCATTGGCTGGTAGTCTTGGTGACAGTTTTTAAAATCTCAAAACTTTTATTTGGATTATGTAAAAGTCTATCAAATTTATTTAAGTGTGAAACTTGGGAACAACAGATTTCCACTGAGTGATATGAAAATGTTACAGGTTCAGTACTTCCAAAGGAAGAAACCTCCAAATCCAAAAAAGAATAAATATGAATTTGTATTTTTGAAGAATGTGAAATAATGGTGTTTGCTTAATTGCTCATTTTGTATAAACTTAATATTGTACTTTAAAATATCTAAGAAGTGAAAATTTAACATTTTGGAATTGAAGAAGCAATATTAAATACTAATGAAATCCTAATTAAATGCTTATTTAAAAAACATTTTTAGTTTTCCAATCAGAAAGGTTTAAAGGAATTTAATGTAGTTTTAATTTGTACTTGTTCTTTTTAAGCTATTTTCATGTTTAAGAGCCATTACTATTTCTTCCTTTTTATAATATATACAATCAAATTATCTTCCATGCCTCTACTTTAATTACCTTTGAAGTTTTCCTGGCATTATGTTAAGTAGAAAATAGCAACTTATAAACCAATACATAAAACGTGAACCAGTTACGGATCAGATCTAAAATGTCCCACAGAAGTCTCATGTGTTTGGATGTGAGGCCTGATCAGAAGAGACAGGTCACTGGGGGCATTACCTGGAAGTATGTATTCTTGTCCCCAGCTCCTTCTTTCTACTCTTCTTCCTGCCACCATGGGATGTGCAGCTGTCATATACCCAGCCCTTTTCACCATGCCCCTTCTGCCCTGAATCCTTATGACCATGGACTTAAAATGAATCAAAATATACTTCTCCTCCTTAAAGTTGCAGATATCAGGTCTTTTGTCCCTGTATGAGGCAGTGGCTATAAAACTGGCACCAGAGAAGTGGGGTCATTGCTGTGACTATACCTGAACACATTTAGAAGCATTTGGAATTTGGTTACAAGAGGAGTTTGGAAAAGTTTAGAGAAGTGGGCTAGAAAATTCCTAGATTGCTGTGAGCAGAGATTAAAGAGAGATTCTAGTCAGAGCTCAGAAGACTAGAATGCTGATAGGAATTTGACCTGCTAAGGCAAGGCTAAGGACGTTTCAATTGAGAATGAATACTTTATTGGAAACTGGACTAGGAGCCATGTGTATTTCATTATAGCAAAAACTTTGTCTTCATTTTGCCCATATCTTAAGATTTTGCAGGAGATAGAAGTTAAGAGCAGCAGAGTAATTAATCTAGTGGAGAAAATTTCAAGCCATCCCAATGTTCAGGCTGTGGCATGAGTACTGATAGCTGCTTCTAGTCAGATCTAAAATCAGGAGCAAACAGCAAAGCTGAATGATTTGAAAAGTTTGTAGTTTTGTCAGGAAGAAAGTGCCAGTGTTTCGGCAAAGGACAGCATAGTTTCTGTAAAGGTTTACATTAAAAAGAAGCCAAGTGGGCTGGGGATTTAGCTCTGGTGGCACCTGCCTCACAAGCGCAAGGTCCTAAGTTCAATCCCTGGTACCAAAAAGAAAAAAAAGAAGCCAAGTGTTTTGCATCAAGACTATAGGAAAGATGATTTAAAGTCATCTGAAGAATCAGCAAGATGTCACCCTTCACAGGCTCAGAGGTACAAAACTGTAAACTTTTCATTTGAGAAGAGATCCCCTGGACCCCCTTCTTCAGAAGGGACACCTGGGAATTGATTCCCCAGTACTTGTTTCATTGTACTCAGCCATCCAGGCACTTGGAGGCTAGTGCAGCCATGGTCCAAGGGGATAAGACTACTGCTTGAGGTTGCTGCATACCTTTGGAATCATCCATGTGGTGTTGATTTTACAGGGAAGAAGAATGCAAGGCTTATGGGGTCATGGAGGCTTCTGATCAGATTTCATAAGATCTGGGAGTCTACACAGTTTGCCCCTATGAGGGTAGTGCATGAAGCTCTGAGAGTAAAGTCAAAGGGGCAGTGGAGATCCTAGAAAGTTGGAGATGCCAGGAATGTGGAACATCAGCCGAGGAAAGTTTCAAGCAGTGAAAGGAACCACTCCCACAGGAAGCCCATGAGGTCTACAACCAACAAAGCAATGTGGGCAGGGGAACTCAAGGCCTTTGGGGTTCTCATCTTGCCAAAACTTGCCTAAGGTGATAGATAAAGGTACATTTAATGTTTGCCTTGTGAGGTTTTGGTCTTGCTTTGGTTCAATTCCTTTCTATCCCCCTATTTCTCCCTTTTGGAATAGGAATGTTTACCCTGTCCCATTGTATGTGGGAAGTATTTAAGTTTCTTTCTTATTTTTAAAGAGGCTAACAGCTAAGAATTTGCTTTGAGTCTCAGAAGAGATTTGGAACTTTTCAATAATGCCAGAACTGTTAAGACTTTGGTAACTCTTAGAGTTGGACTAACTGCATAATGAGATTAACATGAGTCTTTTGTGGGCCAAGGGGAGATGTTATGGTTTAGATCTGAAATAATCCCCAAGAGCATTATGTGTTAATAGACGGGGCCCAGTTGGAACAGGTGGGTCACTGGGATCATGACCTAGAAGGGTATATTCTTGTCCCTGGCCACTCCTTTCACTCTGCTTCCTGGCTACCATGAATAACCAGCTGTCCTTTGCCCAAGCTCTTCCACTATGCCATTTCTAACTTGGAGCCTGCTAAGCACACACTGAAACTATGAGCCAAAGTAAACCTCTCATCTTTTAAGTTGTGTACATCAGGTATTTTGCCCCAGTGATAAGAAAGTGATCAAGACAGAACTCAATATTTTAAGAACCACTTTTAATATGAGATGTATATGTACATAATAACATGTATATGTGAATATATACCATGTACACAGTTATGTGTAAGTATGTATTTATGCATAGATTTGGATGTGTTATCTCACAAACACATGCCAAAATATGCTTTTCTCTGGGAGATGATCTGAGGAAACCTTAATGGATGATATCTTTAGTGTTTCATACACTTCAAGACCAGAGGATAGGAAAAAAGATTACCAGAATTTGATATGTGTACAAAATGTTTGGTTGTCTATGCACTAGAAATGGCAGGATTTTAGGGTCACAGCATCAAATTGTCATAACACTTATATTGAGTGTAAAACAGGTGATAAAAAGTAGAAAAATAATAGGACTAGGTGGATGTTTCCAAGGATTTTGTTGTTGTTTAGGGAGAAAAGAATAACAGATCACCTTATTAACAATATGTACACATAAATTCATACTCTAAGTTGGAAACTTAAAACAAAAAGAATATCCCAAATATTTATTTTCTGTTGATATTAACACCAAAGCAGAGGCATAAGATATACTAACACCTAATATTTACCCTCCCTACAGCTGACTCCTCAATGTTTCCATACAGTCATAGCTGCTCTTGGACATAGTTTCTGTCTTTCAAATCCAAATCTCCCATAACTCTAAGAGACATTCGACCAATACAGCTTTTCTGCCTTATTCTTGGGCCCTTTCTACGCAGATCATTATGAGGAACAGCATAACTACTGAGACTAATTTCTTACCTATGTTATGTGCAAAAAAAGGAAAGTCTGACACATCACCCAGCAATTAACTATACTTTTTACTCACAACAATTAATAATGGCTTTTAATTGTCATAATTAATTATTTTGTTACTTAATAATGAGATCATTTTCATAACCTGTCATAAGGTAAGTATTAGCACTTGTGATGTTAATACAATTTTTACAGAGCATAGAGGATTGTAGATATATTTGTGTAGTGACCATAATATTTTCCTTACCAAGGAATGGATGTTCATTGGATTATGAGGGATTGGAAAAATGTAAAAGGAGAGCTGAGGGATGGTATCCATGATGATGGGAAAGAGATGGATTATGCCCCTATTGAGGCAAAGTTGCAGGTGTCAGCACAGCAGTACCCAAAGCATTGTGCCACTCTTCAGACAGGAATAAAACAGATCTCGTACAAAGGTGGCACATGGCCAAATGTATTGGCAATTGGGATGGTTTCAATGTCCTTTGTATCAACCAAGGATTTCAGGTTAAAATTCTGTAGAATGGTGGTCAAGAACAAAAACAGCTCCATGCGAGCCAGGCCCTCTCCCACACACATCCGTTTTCCTGAAAAAAAAAAAACAAAAACATACAGGATTCTCCCCTTAAACATTAGGTTCTGAAATATAACAAAAAAAGATACATTAACTAATTTATGGGTATGTAAAATATGAGGTTGTTGGATAGACAAATACATAGAAGAATACATTTGCTTTCTACTTTATAGCTCATGTAATCAGACTTGTCACAATTTCAATGCCTATTCACATTATAACTGCTATTTTTGACATTTCAAGTTTTCAAAACTCTTTTTCTAAAAAAAAAACTCACATCCTGTCCACTGGCCAGCAGGAAGAATGTTTCTCTTTGCACCTTTCTGGACAATACTCAGCCATAGATTATTTTTCCCTACTATATCTTCAAAGTCAGCTGCCTACACATGTCATTCTTTCAGTTTAAAACTTTAAATGGCTCTCCTGTCTGTCTTATGAGACAAGGTGCAATTACCTTAACCTGGTCTTTCACATCCTGTTCCCTCTCTGGTGTTCAATCTCATCCTTCCATTTCTCACACTCTTTCCTTTAAGATCTGGGCATAGCCCCTCTTCTTCAGTCTCCAGCACCATGAAATTTCCAGCTTCATCTCATGCTGTTCCATTTGGCTAAAAACCACTGCTCTTATTCTTCCTTACAGGTGTATGTCCTAGGCCATTTCCTTTCTGTAATCATTATAATCCCCCCATGAAACAGAATCTCACCCTCAGAAACATGGACCACTTTGAATATCATTCTGTTATTTTTTTCATTCCTGGCAAAATGAGTTCCTTAAAAGAAGGGCTCATTTCTTGACATCTTGATATGTACAGTACCAGGCCCAACATACACATCAAAGCTATAGCAAAAAATGAAGGCAACTCCATGTCTAGATTCTCAGCATGCACAATTTAACAGTGAGCTGAATGTTCAAGATGCACGATCACAAGTGAAGATACGTCAGTGTGCTCTGGAATCACTTCAGAATGTCCTTTCACATTCCCAAAATTTTTCTCAGCCTGCTGTCTTTTGAGGTTTTTGGTTTGGTTTGGTTTTGGAGGTTTTTTGGCAGAGTCTGACTCCTGCATCTACAGAAAATGGCCTCTCCTGTACCCTACTGCCACCTGTGAAGTGCCCTTCCCATCACTTCTTTCCTTGCTCCAAACCTACTATGAGTCACCTTCACTGTCCTTTCGCCTGTTAGAATGTGTCAGGGTATAAAAAAGCAAAACTCAAACAACTTCTGCTTCTGTCCTCCTCAGCAATTTGTGCTAGTCCCCTTGGATTACTGACTCTCTTTACTCTTCCCTAACTCAGGAGGGAACACATACATGCTCTAGGATACTTGCATCCACCCAGCTCAGTCTGGGAGTGAGGGACACCACAGGACAGACACCCAAAGGGTAGACTTAGATTATTTTTGCCATACAACAAAGGAAAGTCTAAATGAATTTCACTTTTAAGAGGAACTCCTGGGTAGCTCGAAGACATATCCAGAGACAGAGTTCAATTGACTTATCCGCTAGCTTTCCCAATTAGAATTGAAGACCAGGTCAGATATTTTGCAAAGCCCCACTAATTTTTCCAAATAATGAGGATATATCATGATCAGGGAAAGTGTATGGGTAATGGAGTTGTGCTCCTGATGGTATACAAAGAGCAAATGTACCAGCAACAGAGGAGGCACTATGTAAGTTGCATCTGATCCTAAAACCTTATTTTGTCCCCAAAAGTACATATGGAAATAAATTTCCATTACCTATTGAGAAAGGCATGAAGTAGTCACTTTTCTTAAAGTTGCTATTCTCATCCAGAAAGTGGCCAGGATCAAATATCTCTGGATTGGAGAATTCTTGGTCATCATGCAGCACAGAAGTCAGAGATGTTATTAAATTTGTGCCCTGGAAATGACAGATGAGTGGAGTTATAAAGAAGTTGAGTGGATAGAAATGTTGGAACTGGTCTAGACCAATTTCTAATTTATGAATGAGGAAGCTCTTATCCGAAGAAAAGTATAACACTTCCAGACAGACAGACCAAGTAATAGCAAACACAAGTTTAAAGCCAGGAGCAGTGACTATGAAAGGTGACCTCCATTAGCAGTTCAAACACTGAGATCTTGGGAATTTTGGTACAAAATTTTCAGAATATGCTCTATTATCAAGCTGGGAACTGGTGCCTATCACACCTGTTGCTCTATTTCATCATTTCAGGTTTTATATATTTTGTATGTGGATTATGGCTTAAAATAGAAACCTTCACTCACCCTTGAAAAGTTAGGAGTTTTTAGAATTCTTTCATTTGGGGCTTTTTAAAGTGGAAGTTGGATCTATTTACAGATGATTTAGGGGAATGATATCAACAAGTACACTGACAGTTATTGTTCATCACTGAAATGAAATGTGTTTCTCTTAATTTAAAAAATGGGAAAATTTATTATTACAGATGAATCCTAAAACAGAAAAGAAACTTAGAGGCCCGGGGATTTAGCTCAATGGTTCTGCCACCTGACTCGCAAGCCCAAGGACCTGAGTTCGATCCCCAGTACAAAAAAGAAAAGAAAAGAAACTTAGAAGTCATTGCCCAACAGTACAGCTAAAGTCATCAACTTTTAGCAAGCATCATCCATCAATGTTAAAACTTTGAGAAAACTGGAAAATAATATTTACAATGTCTTAAAGGACCATCAATTTTTTTAATTAATTGCTTTTGAAAAACAGAAATCCAACAATGGAGAGATCTAGAAGACAACTCCTTAATAAGTGCTATCTTAAGCATCGCTAATAATGGAACAAAGTGAAATTACATGGCCCTAGGCACAATATCATGAAGTGGGACATACATAACATATGTATTTATATTCTTGCCCAAAACACATAACTGGAATCTAATCTCCTGGAAAACATTCACACAAAACCAGACAGAGGAAGGTTTTACATGTCAGGGGCTTCAACTCTTCAAATGTTTCAGTATATCAAAATGACACAAAGGAAAAGTAAACATTCTTGATTTAAGAGAGCTAAAGGGACAAGATAACCAGATTTGTTTCTTTATTGCATTATGAGAAGTTCTCCAAAATTCTATAAATGTTTTAGGATAACTAGAAAAATATAATTATAGACTGTCATATTATTCCATTGATAATTTCTCGAATGTAACTGCAGTTACTGCTGTGTTGCAGAAAGTCTTTTTTGTGGTTTTTTAACACAATGAGAATACTATTCAACCATAAAGAAGGATAAACTTGAGACATTTCTAGGTAAATGGATGCACCTTGAGACCATACTCTTAAGTGAAAGAAATCACATACCACATATGTAAATATCGCATTATCACTGTCTCTCTGGTGTGAGAAAATGAAACTGTAAATAAAGACCAAAATGTATAACAGATATTGTGAAAGAGGAAGAAAATGTTCAAATGAGAAAGAGAACTAGGGAAGGGGGCAGGGGAAAGGAAGTAAGAGAAAAGAAGGGAAAAAAAAGGAGAAAAGGATAAAATGGAAACAAAGCTTTTGTAAATAAGGAGACGAACGGGGGTTGAAGGGAGGGGAAGGGAATGGGAAAAAAAGAAGAATCAAGATATATCATGTACAGGTACAAATTCCCTGTGATGAATGTGATCATTATGTATATTTAAATTGAATCAATAAACTTAATTTTTTAAAAAGGAAGTCTTAGGGCAGTGAAGCTCAGCCCGTCCCAGCACTCGGAAGGAAGCTCCCCGCCTCCATCCCAGGCTCCTAGGGCAGTGACGCTCAGCTGGTCCCAGCACCCAGAAGGAAGCTCCCCTGCTGCCATCCCAAGCTCCTAGGGCACAGAAGGTGAGCCGCGTGGGCGGCAGAAGCACTCCCCCCGCCCCACCGTGGAAATGAGAAGACACATGAACAAGCCATGAAAGCAGACTTCCAGATCACCTACAGCAACCCCAAAGGGAAATGAGATGAAACAATCTGATACTCAACCACCTGGACTCTCTGAACTGGCAACAAAAGAGGATCTGGGAAAAATGAAATCAGAAATAATTACTCAGATAACAGCAAAGATTGTGCTCATGGTGCAAGACATGATTAATAAATCTAGAGACGACACAGATAAAAAAATAGAGGAGCTGAGGAACATGATGGAATCCCAACATAGGAAACAAATGGAATCCATAAAACAGATACAAACAGATTTCCAGGAGATTAAAAACTCCATCAAAAGTCTGCACAGCACAATGAACCAATGTGAGGATAGAATTTCACATATAGAAGATAAGATTGCAATTAGTGAGGAGGAAAAGAAAAATTGCTTTAAAATTGTAAGGGAACAAAAGAAATCAATCCAACAGCTGCTAGACGATGCAAAGAAGAATAACATAAGACTGATTGGAGTCAATGAAGAAAGAGGAGAGAGTGCAGATGACATAAAAAAACTCTTCACAGAAGTGATGGCAGAAGACTTCCCAAGGAGGGGAAAAGTACTTGACATACAGAGAAGTGAGGCATATGAGACTCCAGCTAACCTTAATCAAAAAAAATCTACACATAGGCATATAATAGTTAGGATTCCAGAAACCCAACACAAGAAAAAAATTCTACAAGTAGTGAGAGAAAAGAAACAAATCACATACAAAGGAAAGCCCATCAGAATCACAGCAGACGTCTCAATGCCAACCCTCAAGGCAAGAAGAGCTTGGAGTGATGTATTTCAAGCCCTAAAGGAAAACAGCCTCCAACCCAGATTGATGTACCCTGTGAAACTATCTTTCAAAATTGATGGAGAAATAAGATGCTTTCATGATAAAGAGCACCTCAGGAACTTCATGAATACCAAACTGGCACTCCAAAAAATTTTAGACAATACCCTAGGAAAAGACAGGGAGGATCACAATCCCAGGAAACCCAGCAGAAGGAATCCATTGGTCATGACAAATTAAATGCAAAGGGGGAGAATCCAACAAAAAGAAAAAGTCATGACAAGGCTTTTAAAACTTTTGACTTCATCTCCCTGAGTGTATAATTCAATCTTATTATTGTAGTGATTAGTATTTTTCTGATTCTAGAATTGCACACCATTCCTTGTGCTATACTGGCTATTTATCATCTTTTTATGTCTACATTTTAATTGGGTTGTCTATTAATGAGCTCTAAGAATTCTTTATATATTCTGGTCATAGGTTATATGCATTGTAAATATGGTCTGTTTAAGGACTACTTTTCATTTTAATGATGTCATTTAAAGTTCTAAAGTTTGATGGAATCTCAATTTATTTTCTTTTATACATCATGGTTTTTGTATCCTAGGTAGTACTTGCCTACCCTGAATTCATAAATATTTTCCCTTATAATTTCTTCTTAAAGTTTTATACTTTTAGGCTTTCTTATTTAGGTTCATAGATCCCTTCAAGTTATTTTCATGTATGGAAAAAAAGGGTTGAGGTTAATTTTTTATATACGGATACCAGGTGTTCTAGTGCCGTTTGCTAAAGACACTGTCTCTTCCTCAGCTCTTGAATCAAGTTTATATTCTATAAAATGCTAATGTTAAATAATCTTTCAAAACTCAGTGGATCATATACGTGTGGTTCTATTTCTAGATTCTGTTTTATTCCAATGATCTATATGTCTTTCCTTATACCAACACTGCCTTGATTACTGTAGCTTTAGAAGAAGTCTTAAAATTGGGTGCTAAACATCTTCCAACATTGTTTTTGTTTTTGTTTTTGGCTTTTCTGGGTCCTTTGTACTCCTACATAACTTTAAAATTTCAATATCCAGTTCTTCATTTATAGCAAGTATACACAGACCTGAATTTTTATATATACCTTGTGTCTTCTAATCCTGCTAAATTCAAGTACAAGTTCTAGGGGCTCCTAGAGATTTCTTAGTATTTTCTCTGTAGGTGATCATTTCATCTACATATAAAGATTTTGCTTCTGCCGTGCCAATCCTATCCTAGTCGTGTCATTTTATTGCCAGACTATTTTGGTTTAGACCTATGTTTCAAAGTCTAATGGACAGATGAAGAGTAGGCACATATGCCCTTGTTCCCCACTTTAGGGAAAAAGCATTGTATCATCTCCATCAATAGAAGGAGTTTTTGTTGGAAGTGTGGAGTACATGTCTTTGATCTGTTGAGAAGGTTCTGTTCTACTTCTAGTCTCCTCATAGCTTTTACCATGAATAGCTATAGAATTTAGTCCAATACTCTTTCTCCAACTAGTGACCAGATCATATGGCTTTCTCCTTTCCTCTGTTAAAATGATTACTTTTAGGGGTGGATCTTCCAATGCTGAAACAACACTGCCATCCCTATAACAAAACCACTTTCTACATACTGCCAGATCTGACTTCTAAGAGTTTGTTTTGTTAAACAAATTTCTATCTCTGTTCATACTTTTTGCTTCTATTATCTTTATCCAGTTTTAGGATTAGCACAATGTTGAGTTCCTAAAATGATGGGAGAAGTGTTCCTTCTTTTTTCTGCTTTAATTGTTTGATATAATTTATCAGTTAAAATGTTTATGAGCTTGTTGTTGTCATATAGGTAGGTTTTCAAGCTAGGAATATACTTTCTTTAATAGGTGCTATTCAAATTTTATATTTCCTCCAGAGTTAGTTTCATTAATTTGTCTTCTAAGTTACTTCTTAGAACTTGTCAAATTTATTTCAAAAAAGATTTTTGTAATATGCTTTCTATATCCTTTTAAATTCTGTAAAATCTGTGGTAATGTCTCCTAGATCTTAATACTGTAATTTAAAAAATGTATAACTGATATTGTGTAACAGGAAGAAAAGGTCTAAAAGAGCAGGGGAATTGGGTGGGAGGGGTAGGGGAACGGAAAAAAGGGAAAGGAAAAAATATGAGAAAAGGAAAATAATGGAAACGAGGTCTTTGCAAATAGGAAAGGGTGGAGGGGGTGAAGGGAGGGCAAGGGAATGGGAAAAAATAAGAACCAAGAGACTCATGTAATGGTACAAGATCCCAATGATGAATGTAACTGTATTGTATACCTAAAATGTACCAACAAAGTTAATGGGGAAAAAAAAAAGGAAGTCTTTATTCTTGGAAGATATAAACAGAAGTATTTAGGTGTGAAGTGTGATAGATTAGATAAGATAGCTAGAAATATATTTATATATATGCATTTTATATATGATATATTTATTTTCTGTCTATTCACACACATTCTTTTAAAATATAATTTATATTTTAAATTTTTCAATTCAAAGTTAGAGAGAAATTCTATATCTCAGAGTTTTAAAACTTGAGCATATAATTTTGTTTTAAAACAATTTAACTTATTAGTTCTTTAAATTGTTACTTGGTATATTTTCAAACAAACAATATATGAGTCTACGTTACAAAAGCATATATGTTTTTATCAAAAAGGGTGAGATGGTTGAATATCCATGAAGAAAAGAATGATAAACATTACTTCACACTATAAGTTAAAATGATCTTTTAATAAAATGTGGACCCATATGTAACAGGTAAAACTGTAAGATATTTAGAAGAATACTTAAGAGTATTTGAGACTTTGGGCTGGCAAATAATATTTTATATATGAAGAAACATTAGAAGGCACAAATTAAATCATTGACAAGTTGGGCTCTATAAAAATTTAAAACTTCTTGAGAGAGATTTTAAGGAATCAAAAGTTATATTAAAAGAAAAAAGCACAGCCTAGGAGTAAATTTTTGTAAAACTTATCATAAAGAATTTTTATATAAAATGTAAAGATCAACAATTAAAAATAAAAATCTAAGCACCCTGTGTTAGTTACTATTCTCTTGTTGCTAAGACAAAATACCCAGCACCAAAAATTAAAAGGGGGGGTTATCTGGCTTACAGTTAATAGAAGTTTCAGTCCATAACCAGCCGACTCCAAAGCAGGGATGACAAACAAGCATGGCAGAGCAGAAACATTATGGCACACACAAGGTAGCAAGGTAACAAGAGAGTTTAACAGCATCTTCCTGACCCTTTTATCTTATTCACACTACTGGGATTTGGATGGTGCCAAACTAATCATTCACGTATATCGGTTTGATAATCACACACCTTTAACCCAAGCATCACACATTCCAGATTCAACTACCCCTGAAAAAGAAAGTCCCACCTCCTCTGCATGAGGCTTTGAGGGGCAGGACATCTAAACACAAACCATACCATACCCCAATAAAAATGACTATATAATTTCTTTTTCTTTTTTTTCTTTTTTTTTTTTTTGGTACTGGGAATTGAACTCAGGACCTTGCGCTTGCAAGGCAGGTGCCGGAACCACTGAGCTAACTCCCCAGCCCCAGTGACTATATAATTTGAGCATAGAATCAAAGGAGATAAATGAATGGACTATCAACACTTGAGAAAAAGCAAACCATTTTTATTTGCCAAGAAAACGAGAGTTAAAACAAAATGTGATATCATTACCCAACAACTATAGTGGCCAAAATACAGAAAGACAACCAGTGAAAAAGTGTGGAGAACATCTGCAGCAACTGGGACAGTCATACATTGCTAATGGCAATGTAAAATGGCACAGCCATACTAAAAAAACTGGTGGTGTGACAAAAGATTAACATTTAAGCAACAATCCTAACCCTAGGTATTATTAATAGAAATGGAAATTTATCTCCACATAGGAAACTGTATGCAAATGTTCATAGCACCTCTATTAAAATAGTCAAAAACTAAAAATAATTTGAATACCCATCAACTAGGGAACAGATAAACAATATGTGGTTCTCCTTATTTTGGAATCCTCCTCACAAATAAAAACAAACTAAAGTAGAATAACAAGAATGAATCTTACACACATTCTGCCACTAAAAAAGCCAGAGAAAAGACTGATATTGATTATAAATTATTCCATTAACATCACATCTCATTATTTGCAATCTTGAGAAGGTAAATTATAAGTCTAAAAATAAAATCAATGGTTATTGGGGGCTACAAGTAATAGAAAAGCATTGATTCCAAAGGAACATGAAGGAAATTTGAAAAAGATGGAAATGTTTTATATATTGGCTGTTTTGGTGGTTACATGAATTTATGTATTTTTTCTCTTATATGAGAAACTCAGAGCAAAAATAAAGAGCAAGGAGCTGGGGATTTAGCTCAGTGGCACCATGCCTGCCTCGCAAGCACAAGGTCCTGAGTTTGATCCCCGATACCAAAAGAAAAAAAAAGAAAATAAATAATAAATAAATAGCAAAATAAAATACAGAAAATAGAAATTAGGGAAATAGATCATTCTAAAAGGAGAAGGAGATCAAGAAATGGAGGGAAGAGAAAAGGAGGGAAGGGATAATGGATAGGAAAAAAGGAATTGGGATGTGTTATGTATATGTACCAATTCTACACAAGGAATGTAAATATTATGTACTGCAAACAAGTACAAAAAAAAGGGAAGGAGATCAAGGGATAGATGGAAAATGGAGAGGAGAGGGAGGAAAGGAAAGGAAGATTTAAAAAAGGAATTAAGATGTGTTATGTACATGTACCAAGTTCCCATAAGGAATATAAACATTATATAAACTAAAATATTTAAAAATCAACAAAAAAATCAGAGTTTGTTATGGCTTGTATCTAGATGTCCCTCTAAAGCCTCATGAAGTCATAGATGGGGCTTTTTCAGAGGTGGCTGGATCTTGAGTGTGTGATGCTGGGATAAAGGGTATGTAATTACTAAAATCAGTCCACTGATTGGTTTGGTACAGCCCTAATCCTGGTAGCCTAGATACAATATAAAAGGGTCAGAAAGATGCTGTTAAGGTCCCTTGCTTGATTGCTTTGCTACTTTCTGCCCACCATGAACTGTTTGTCCTCTGCAATTCCTGTCTGCCATGCCACCCTACCTTGGAGTCAGCGAATTATGGACTGAACCCTCTACAAACTGTGAGCTAAATAAACCTTTCCTCCCTTAACTTATGAGTGTTGGATATTTTGTCCCAGCAACAAGAAAAGTAACTAAGATGGAGTTGAACCACACCTTTCAACAAATGGATTTAACAGATATTTACAGAGTGTTGTATCCAACAACCACAGAATACACATTCTTCTCAGCAGCACAGAACTTTCTCCAAAATAGGCTACATGATAGGCTGAAGCAGGATTTAAAGGAAAACAAGTTTTTCCCATTCTTGGTCAGTCCCTGCCCAGGATCACACCCCCACCCCATATCCCTGTAGCTATAACTCCCTGTTCTGGTACAGGTAAAATTGGCAACTATGTCCTGTGAACAAGTTTATCTCATCTTGTTCTCATAAGATTCACAGGGCTCTGTCTTCTTTCAAGGCTAAATTACAAAACTGTCTCCCCTTGTCCTGTTTATGTAAACTCACTAGCTACATCTTTTCTTTAATACTTAGTCTTTTTTGGGCAGAAGTCTGACTGAGATGGTGTACACCTAAATAAATCCTCCTGTTTCCCATTGTTCTCTCCTGTCTCTTGGATTCTGCAACAAAGCCATTAAGCTTGCTTAAATAAATACAAAAGAATTAAAATTATCCCAAACATATTATCAGACCATAGAGCAAGCTTAATAATCTAGAAGAAATGAACTAATTTTTGGACACATACATACACATTAGCATTAGTTTTTTATGTATTCTAGATATTAGTCCTCTATCTGAGGAACAGCTAGAAAAATGTTTTCCCATTCTGTAATTTGTCTCTTCATTCTACTGGTTGCTTCCTTTTCTGTACAGAAGCTTTTTGACTTGATATAATCCCCTTTGTTGATTCATGGTGATATATAAATAATGTGCAACAGACCAGGCCTTTGTCTGTTGCCAACCCTTCCCTGTATTTTTGCCATAGGATGTTCTGTTCAAACAACATAACAGTGTTCCTGCCCAATGGATCAAAACATTCTGTTCAAGCAATGTAACTGTTTGTGCTGCAGGACGTTTGTACTTAAGGTTTCAAAAATGTTGTTAACTCTGTCCATCCTTCTCAATGAGCATAATCTCCCAGTAGGTGGGCTCACCCCTACACATACCACCAAAGATCTCTATATAAGGGTGCTTGCATTTCTATTCAGGGCTCAGACTTCAGAGTACTAACTCCTGAGTCCATCAGCATAATAAAGAATTCCTCCATTTCTCTGAGTGCCATTCAACTTCTTCACCACTAGAGACTTTCAAATAGCCAAAACAACTTGGCTGTAACAGCTGGCTATAACACAGAGCTGTAACACTTGGCGGCAATGCTGAGCTGTCTCACTTCTCCATAGCAATGGTATTATATCCTGTGTAACTGAAGTTCTGTTCAAGTACTCTTTGCCTATGCCTAAGTCTTCAAGAGTTCTGCCAATATTTTTCTCCCAGCAGATTCAATGTTTCTGTTCCTATATCTAAGTCCTTGATCTACTTTTATTTGATTCTAGACCAGACACCCTGTAGATATTTTTTAACTGTTTTAAAGATCACAAAATGTGTATATGCATCTGAACATCACACAGTACCCGAGTAATATGTACAGTTTTTGTAGTTCTATGTATCAGTTTAAAAATTAATTTAATTTAAATAAAAAGTAAAGTAGGAGCAGATGGGTGAGGACTTCAGCCACGTGGAGCTGGGGCTGCCGCCCCTGCCCCCACCCAGCCTCCGCCTGCAGCACCACCACCACCACCTGCACCTCTGGCCTCCTGGCTGCGGTGGTACCTGGTTCCACACTGCAGAGGCACAGCGGGTCATAAAGGCCATTGACCTGATCTCCAGAAGACAGAGCAGAAGTGAACAACAGAAAGAGGGCCTCTCTCAGGCTCTTTGATGAAAACTGAAGCCTACTAGAAAAATGAAGAGAATATCTGCAATAAAGGCACACTAGACCATCATAGTGGGTAAACTGGAGGGATCATGACCTCCCATCAGAACCTGGACTATCTTAAGGGGAAGGGCAGCTGGAACCTGCAGTAGAACCTTGCAGAGTTCAACCCTACAGGAGGGCAGGGAGCTCAACTTGGGACTTGCAGCCAGAAATCAGCATGAATCTCACAGGTCTGCTCCTGGCTTGCTGAGACTAATTGACTTATATCTACACACTGCCGTCCACATTATCTTTTGTGACAGCAGAGACATTCCCTGAAGGAGACCCTTCATTTTTATTCTTTATTTGTTATTCTCAAAATTCTTATTTTTTTCTCTTATTTTTAATTTTTTCTACTCTTTTCAAATTTTTTTTTCTCTTTCTTTTTTTCTTTCTTTTTTTCTTCTTTTCTTTCTGTCTGTCACTCTCTCACTCTCGCTCTCTTGCTCTCCCACATTGCTTTTCATCTCCCTTTTTGTTCCTGTTTTGGCCCCAATGCAGATTTTGTCTTTCTTTTTCATTTCTTCTCTTTTTACTTCTCTCCATTATCATTAGTTTTAAAGGAAAGTAAATACAGTTTCTACCCTCCCTATTGGTTTTAGGTTGTTCTGTTCTCATCTTTGTTGCTTCATTCTGTCTTTTCCTCTTGTTTTCAACAGTTTCCTAGAGGTCGTGCGAGCTTCCTCTGTCCTCTGGCCACACTACTAACCTTTCCCTATCCTACCTATCTATCCTTCCCTCCCCAACTCCTTCTAAGTTCCCATCCTGAAGGGTAAAGTTGCTATATTGAAGAGTTTATTCACTATAAACATATTTTGTGTTGGTTCTTGATTTTGATTTAATTCTCACAGTTAAAGATGATAGATCAGTAACTACCACAAATTGTTGTTTTTTTGTTTTTTGTTTGGGTTTTTTTGGCGGGGGTGGCTACCAGGGATCGAACTCAGGACCTTGCTCTTGCAAGGCAGGCAGCCGAACCACTGAGCTAAATCCCTGGCCCACAAATTGTTGTTTTCTAAGCTGTGCCTCATGCTATTGTGTTGGTATCACTTGGGGTAAGGTGTTGTGATTGATCTAATCAGTTGTTCTTCCCGGTATAATGAAAGTGAGATAGCCTCAGAGTCATTAGAGACTCAAGACATAAAGACCAGCTATATCTGGAAGACACCTCTGAGAAACAATCATTCTGTAAGGCTTCAAAACACAAGCAACAAAGACACTTACAATAAACAATATCAAAGTATCAACCCAGGAATTAAACCAAGGACAGTACCAACAACAAAAATAGAAATGAGAAGACATTTAAGCAAGGCACAAATGCAGAATCCTAGCTCACCAAAGGAAAATTCTGGTGGAAATGAGGTGGAAAGGTCTGATAATCAACCACCTGGACACCCTGAACTGATAGTACGGGAAGTAACAAAACAGATGAATGAGGCTCTAGAAAAAATCAAAACAGAAATAATCTCCCCGATAACTACAGAAATGGTGAGCAGAATGAAAGACATGATTAGAGACTCTAGAACAGAAACAGATTAAATAATAGATGATTTCAGGACCATCATAGAAACCATGAATGCCCAACATAGGAAAGAAATGGAAACCATGAACGACTAATATAGGAAAGAAATGGAAACCATGAATGCCCAACATAGGAAAGAAATGGAATCCATGAAACAGATTTGAACAGATATCCAGGAGATTAAAAACTCTATTGAGAGCATACACACCAGTCTAAGGCAATCTGAAAACCCAATATCAGATATAGAAGACAGGATGGCAGTCAGTGACCATGAAAAGAGAGATCTCTTAAAAACAGTAAGGAACCATGGGATATTGATGCAACAGTTTCTAGATGATGCAAAGAATAATATAAGACTGATAGGAGTCCATGAAAATGCAGGAGAAAGTATAAATCATATTTTTAAAAAACTGTTGACAGAATTAATAACAGAAAATATCCCAAAAAGAGCAAAAGAATTTCACATAAAGATAAATGAAGCATATAGGACTCCAACTAGCCATGATCAAAAAAACTCTACACCTAGACACATAATAACCAAGATACTGGAAATCCAACAGAAGAACAAAATACTACAAGCAGTTATAGAAAAGGAAGAAAGCACATGCAAAGAAAAGCCCATCAGAATCACAGCAGACTCTTCAACACAAACCCTCAAGTCAAGGAGAGGCTGGAATGAGGTATTTCAAGCCCTAAAAGAAAACAACTTCCAACCTAGACTGATATATCCTGCAAAACTATCTTTCAAAATTGATAGGGAAATAAGATACTTCCATGACAAAGAACAGCTGAGAAATTTCATGAACTCTAAACCAACACTCCAAACAATTCTAACCAATATCCTAGAAAAAGACAACATAGGTCACAACTGCATGAGGCCCAACAGAGCAAATCCACCAGGCAAGGCAAGAAATTAAAGGGAGAGGGAGGAAAATAAAAAAGAACCAACAACAGGAAAATAACATGACAATGATAAGTCAATATATATCAGTTATAAACATCAATGTTAATGGCCTCAATTCACAAATCAAAAGAAACAGACTGGCAGAATGGATTAAGAAGCAAAATCCAACAATATGCTGTATACAAGTAATGCACCTAGTTCAATAAGAAACTCATAGACTGAAAGTAAAAGGATGGAAAACAGTTCTCCATGTGACATGAACCCAGAAAAAGAGGGAGTAGCTATCTTATTTGCAAACAAAGTAAATTTCAAACCAAAACTAATTAAGGGAGACAAAGAAGGTCACTACATCTCTGTAAAGCAAACAATCCAAGAGGAAACGATGACAAACATAAATATAAATGCACTAAATACTAATGCCCCCAGTTATACAAAACAAGTATTAGGGGACATGAAAAACCAAATAAGGACTAATGCAATAGTAGTAAGGGAACTTAATACCCCACTGTCCCAAATAGACAGATCATCTAGACAAAAATCAACAACAAAATAATAGAATGGAACCAAGCTTTTGAACAAATGGACTTAATAAACATCTACAGAATATTCCACATCACAAAATCAAAATATACATTCTTTTCAGCTGTGCATGGGTCATTTTTCAAAATAGACCACATAGTAGTTCACAGAACATGTTTAAGTACATGCAAAGGAATTAAAGTTATCCTATGTATATATCAGACTATAGTGCAATTAAACTGGAGATCAATAGCATAAGAAACTGCAAAAACTTCACAAACACATGGAAACTGAATAACAATCTCCTGAATAACCAATGGGTCACAGAGGAAATTAAAGAAATTAGACAGTTTTTAGGAATAAATGACAATGCCAATACGACATACAGGAATCTATGGGACACAATGAAAGGAATTCTAAGAGGAAAATTTGGTCTGGGGATTTAGCTCAGTGCTTTTGCTGCCTGCTGCATAAGTGCAAGGACCCAAGTTCAATCCCGGGTACCAAAAAAAAAAAAAAAGAGGGAAATTCCTAGCAGTGAATGCCCACATTAGAAAAACAGAGTGAGCTCAAATAAACAACTGAATGCTGAACCTTAAGCTCCTGGAAAAGAAAAGCAAGACAAGCCCAAATCTCCTAAAAGGGAGAAAATTATAAAGATCAGAGCAGAAATCAATGCAATGGAGACTAAGAAAACAATACAAAAAAATCAATGAATCAAAGAGTTGGTTTTTAAAAAGAATAAATAAAACTCATACACCCTTAACCAACCTTGTCCAAAAGAGGAAACAAAAGGCTCAAATACATGCAATTAGGAATGAAAAAGTCACAACAGATCTAGCAGAAATCCAGAGGATCATCATTATCTACTTTCAGAACCTGTACTCTAATAAAATGGAAAACACAGAAGAACTGGACGAATTTCTAGATACATATGAATTACCGAAGTGAAATGAAGAAGATATAAAAATTCTAAACACCCCAATTAAAATCAGTGAAAATGAAAATGTAATTAAAAATCTACCAACAAAGAAAAGCCCAGGTTCTGAAGACATCACTGCTGAATTCTACAAAACATTTAGAGAAGAACTATTGCCACTACTCTTTAAACTTTTCAATGAAATTGAAAGGGAAGCAATACTTCCAAATTCATTCCAGAAGCAAGTATTACTTTGATTGCAAAACCAGGGAAAGACAAAACCAAAAAAGAGAACTACAGGCAAATCTCCCTAATGAACATAGATGCAAAAATCCTCAATAAGATACTGGTAAACAAAATACAGAGGGTCATAAAGATTGTATACCCAAGTCAGATTTATCCCAGGGATGCAAGGATGGTTCAACATACGTAAATGAATAAATGTAATATACTATATTGACAGAGTCAAGGACAAAAACCATGTGAACATCTCAATAAATGCAGAAAAAGCATTCAACAAAATTCAACACCCAATCATGAGAAAAGCCCTGCAGAAAATTGGAATAAATGGTCTTTATCTCAACTTGATAAAGGCTAGCTATGAAAAAGCAACAGCCAACATCAAACTAAATGATCAAAAACTGAAAACCTTCATGCCAAAATCAGGAACAAGACAATGATGTCCACTATCAAAACTCCTGTTCAATATAGTTTTGGCAACATTGGGCACAGCAATTAGACAAGAGAAAGAAATAAAAGCAATAAAGATAGAAAAGGAAGAAGTTAAACTGTCATTATTTGCTGACGATATGATACTCTACATAGAAGACCCAAAAAACTCCACCAAAAGACTTCTACACTTAATTGATAGATTCAGTAGAGTAGCTGGAGACAAGGTAAACACTCAAAAGTCAATAGCCTTCTTGTACAAAAATAACAGACTCACTGAGAGAGAAATTTAGGAAGCAATCCCTTTCACCATAGCATCCAAACAAATGAAATATGTAGGAATCAATCTAACGAAGGAGACAAAAGGCCTCTACATTGAGAACCACAACACTCAGAAAAAAGAAATCGAAGAGGATATAAGAAAATGGAAAGACATCCCTTGTTTCTGGGTAGGAAGAACCAAATATAGTGAAAATGGCCATACTTCCAAAACTGCTATACGGATTCACTGCAATCCCTATTGAAATCCCAACAGTATATTTCATGGAACTAGAGAAAACAATCCAAAAATTAATTTGGAACCAGAAGAGACCTAGAATAGCTAAAGCAATTTTAGGCAACAAAGACATGGCAGGGGGTATCACAACTCCCAACTTGAAACTATACTACAAAGCCACTGTGATAAAAACAGCATGGTACTGGCAAAGAAACAGACCCACGGATCAGTGGACTATAATAGAAGATGCAGAAACAATTCCACACATACTCAGCCACCTCACCTTTGACAAAGGAGGCAACCATCCTCACTGAAGGAAAGATAACCTCTTTAATAAATGCTGTTGGGATCTGTCCAGCCACTCCTGGCCCAGAGGAAGGGACTTCAGAGCCACTTTCCCACCACTCCATGCCCAGAGGAAGGGGGTTTTGAGCCCCCATCTGTCCCGCCACTCCCAGCCTAGAGGAAGGGGTGTCCAGGCCACCATCCATCCTGCTGCTCCCAGCCCAGAGGTAGGGGCTTCTGAGCCACCATCCCACTGCTCCCGGCCCAGAGGAAGGGGCATCTGGGCCACCATCCAGCCCGCCACTCCTGGCCTAGAGGAAGGGGCTTCTGGGCCACTGTCCAACCGCTCCTGGCACAGAGGAAGGGGCCTCTGGGCCACCATCTGTCCCACTGCCCCCAGCCCCTGTCTCACCTCTCCCAGTTCAGAAGAGATCAGCCATGCGGGAGCCAACAGCACAGGCCCCCCCACCCCCAGTTGAAATGAGAAGACATGTAAATAAGTCTCAAAACCAGACTTCCAGATCACCTACAGCAACCCCAAAGGGAAATGAGACAGAACACTCTGATACTCAACCACCTGGACCCACTGAAATGGCAACAAAAGGAGATCTGGAAAAAATGAAATCAGAAATAATTTCTCAGGTAACATCAGAGATTGTGCTCCTAGTGCAAGACATGATTAATAAATCTAGAGAGGAGCTGAGGAACATGATGGAATCCCAACATAGAAAACAAATGGAATCCATAAAACAGATGCAAATAGATTTCCAGAACATTAAAAACTCCATTGAAAGTCTACACAGCACAATGAGCCAATGTGAGGACAGGATTTCAGATATAGAAGATAAGATTGCAACCAATGACCAGGAAAAGAAAAATTGCTTCAAAATTGTAAGGGAACACGAGAAATCAATCCAGCAGCTGCTAGACAATGCAAAGAAGAAGAACATAAGACTGATTGGAGTCAAAGAAGAAAAAGGAGAGAGTGCAGATGACATTAAAAAAAACTCTTCACAGAAGTAATGGCAAAATACTTCCCAAGCAGGGGAAAAGAACTTGACATACAGATAAGTGAGGCATATAGGACTCTAAAGAGCCTTGATCAAAAAATAAAATCTACACAAAGGCATATAATTGTTAAGATTCCAGAAACTCAACAGAAGAACAAAGTTCTACAAGCAGTGAGAGAAAAGAAACAAATCACATACAAAGGAAAGCCCATCAGAATCACGGCAGACTCCTCAGCACAAACCATCAAGGCAAGAAGAGCTTGGAGTGACATATTCCAAGCCCTAAAAGAAAACAGCCTCCAACCCAGATTGATGTACCCTGCAAAACTATCTTTCAGAATGGATGGAGAAATAAGATACTTTCATGACAAAGAGCACATTAGGAACTTTGTGAATACCAAACCAGCACACCAAAAAATTTTACACAGTGTCCTAGGAACAGACATTGAGGATCACAACCCCAGGAAGCAAAGCAGAATGAACACATCTGGCAGGATAAGAAATTAAATGTAAAGGGGGAGAACCCAACAAAAAGAAAAAGTCATGGCAATGACAAGTCAATATGTTTCAGTTATAACCATCAATGTTACTGGTCTCAATTCACCAATCAAAAGAAATAGACTGGCAGAATGGGTCAAGAAGCAAAATCCAACAATATGCTGCATATAAGAAACACACAATTCAAAAGGAAACGCATAGACTGAAAGTTAAAGGGTAGAAAACAATATTCCATGTGAGGGGAACCCAAAAAAAAGCAGGAGTAGCTATCCTCTTTGCGGATCAAGTAGATTTCAAACCAACACTGATGAAGAGAGACAAAGAAGGACACTACATCCTTGTAAATGGAACAATCCAACAGGAGGAGATGACGATCATAAATACCTATGCACCAAACACTAGTGCACCCAAATATATAAAACAAATACTAACAGACATGAAAAGTCATATATGCACTAATACAATTGTAGTTGGGGACCTCAACACCCCACTGTCACAAATACATAGATCAACTAGACTAAAAATAAGTAATAAGTTACTACAACTCAATTGAACTCTTGAACAAATGAACTTAACAGATGTTTACAGAGTCTTCCACCCCACAAAATCAGAATACGTAGTCTTCTCAGCTGCACATGGATCATTCTCCAAAGTAGTCCACATACTCACGCATAGAACATGTTTAAGTAAGTGCAAAGGAATTGAAGTTATCCCCTGTATATTATCAGACCATAGTGGGATGAAATTGGAGATCCATAGCAAAAGAAACTCAAAAAATTTCATAAACACTTGGAAATTGAACAACACACTTCTGAATAACCAATGGGTCACAGAGGAAATTAAAGAAGAAATTAGACAATTCCTTCAATTAAATGACAATGACAATACAACATATTGGAATCTATGGGACACAATGAAAGCAGTCTTACGAGGGAAATTCATAGCAGTGAATACACATATTAGGAAAACAGAACGAGCCCAATTAAACAAGCTGATGCTGAACCTCAAGCTTCTAGAAAAAGAAGAGCAAGACAAACCTAAAGCTCATACCAAGGAGGAAATTATAAAGATAAGAGGAGAAATCAATGCAATGGAGACTAAGAGAATGATACCAAAAAATCAATGAAGCCAAAAGTTGATACTTCAAAAGAATCAACAAAATTGACAAACCCTTAGCCCACCTTATCAGAAAAAGGAAAGAAAAGGCCCAAATCCATGCAATTAGGAATGAAAAGGGTGAAGTGACAACAGACCCAGCAGAAATCCAGAGGATCATCAATACCTACTTCCAGAACCTATACGCCAATAAGATGGAAAACACAGAAGAAATGGACAGATTCCTAGATACATATGAATTACCAAAGTTGAACGAAGAAGACCTAAAAATTCTAAACAATCCAATATCAACCAATGAAATTGAAAGCTTAATAAAAAACTTATCAACTAAGAAAAGCCCGGGCCCTGATGGTTTCACTGCTGAATTCTACAACACATTTAGAGAAGAACTATTGCCACTACTGTTTAACTCTGCAATGAAATTGAAAGGGAAGCAATACTCCCAAATTCATTCCTAGAAGCAAGCATCACCTTGATCCCCAAAGCAGAGAAAGACCCAACCGAAAAGGAGAACTATAGGCTAATCTCAGTAATGAACATAGATGGAAAAATCCTTAATAAGATAATGGCAAATAGAATGCAGAAGATCATCAAGAAGAACATACACCCTGATCAAGTGGAATTCATCCCAGGGATGCAGGGATGGTTCAACATACACAAATCAATCAATGTAATACACTATATCAATAGAGTCAAGGACAAAAACCGTATGATTATCTCCATAGATGCAGAAAAAGCATTTGACAAAATCCAACATGCATTTATGATTAAAAACCCTACAAAAAATTGGAATAGATGGTCTCTACCTCAAACTGATAGAAGCCATCTACAAAAAACCATCAGCCAATATCATACTAAATGGTCAAAAACTGAAATCCTTCACACTAAAATCAGGAACAAGACAAGGATGTCCACTATCACCACTCTTGTTCAATATAGTTCTGGAAACATTAGCCATGGCAATTAGACAAGAGAAAGAAATAAAAGAAATAAAGATAGGAAATGAAGAATTGTCATTATTTGCAGATGACATGATACTGTATATAGAAGACCCCAAGAACTCCACCAAAAGTCTTCTAGACTTAATAACCAAATTCAGTCAAGTAGCTGGTTGCAAGGTCAACACACAAAAATCAATAGCTTTCCTCTACACCAATGACAGACTCACTAAGAGAGAAACAGGGCAAATAATTCCTTTCACAATAGCATCCAAAAAACTGAAATACCTAGGAATCAACCTAACAAAAGAAATCAAAGACCTCTTCTCTGAAAACTATAGCACTCTGAAAAGAGAGATTGAAGATGATATCAGAAAATGGACAGACATCCCCTGCTCCTGGGCAGGAAGGATTAATATAGTGAAAATGGCCGTACTTCCAAAACTGCTATATAGATTCAAAGCAATTCCAATTGAGATCCCAGCAGCATACTTCACAGACCTTGAGAAAACAATCCAAAAATTCATTTGGAACAAGAAAAGACCCAGAACACTAAAAGCAATTCTAGGTAACAGAGACATGGCAGGGGATACCACAATCCCCAACTTGAAACTCTACTACAAAGCTACTGTGATTAAAAACAGCATGTTACTGGCAAAGAAACAGACCTGAGGACCAGTGGAACAGATTAGAAGATGCAGAAACAATGCCAGACACACTCAGCCATCTCATCTTTGATAAAGGAGCCAAACACCCTCACTGGAGGAAAGATAGCCTCTTTAATAAATGGTGCTGGAAAAATTGGGTTTCAACTTGCCAAAGATTAAAACTAGACCTCTATCTCTCACCATGCACTAAACTAAAATCAAAATGGATTAAAGATCTAACTCTTAAAATAGAAACGCTGAATCAGCTGGAACAGAGGTTAGGTAGAACTCTTGAAGACATTGGTGTAGGAAAAGATTTTATGAACAAAACCTCCGCTGCCCGTGAACTAGCACAATCAACAAGTGGGATCTCTTCTTATTAAAAAGCTTCTGCACAGCAAGAGAAACCACCAGCAGTGTGAAGAGACAACCCACAATCTGGGAAAAAATCTTCACCTGCTTTTCCTCAGACTAAGGTCTACTATCTCGAATCTATAAAGGACTTAAAAAGATCAGACCTCCCAAATTTAAAGACCCAATCCGAAAATGGGCATCTGAAACGAACAGACATTTCTCAGACAAAGAAGTAGAAATAGTAAATAAATACATGAAAAAATGTTCAACATCACTGGTCATTCAAGAGATGCAAATGAAAACAATCCTGAGATTCCACCTCACTCCAGAAAGAATGGCTGCTATCATGAAATCAACCAAAAACAAATGCTGGCGGGGCTATGGGGAAAGAGGAACCCTGCCCACTGCTGGTAGGAGTATAGACTGGAGCAACCACTGTGGAAATCAGTATGGAGATACCTCAAAGAACTAGGACTGGAAGTCCCATTTGACCCCACTATTCCACTGCTGGGGATCTTCCCTAAAGAATTAAAAGAATCATATCATAGTGATATATGTGCACCCATGTTCATAGCAGCACAGTTTGTGTTAGCTAAAACTTGGAAACAGCCCAAATACCCATCAACTGGATAAAGAAAATGTGGTTTTTTTATAAAATGGAGTACTACTCAGCCATAAAAAATGAGAAATTACAGACATTTATAGCTAAGTGGATGCACATTGAGGCGATACTCTTAAGTGAAATAAATAGGTCACACATGTATAAATACCAAATAGTTTCTCTGGTGTGAGAAACTGAAAGTGTAAATAAGGACTAAATGTATAATAGGTAATGTAAAATAGGAAGAAAAGGGGCAAAGGGGAAGAAAGTGGGAGGGGTAAGGGAAAGGAAAGAAAGGAATAGGATTAATATGAGAAAATGGAAAAATAGGAACAAAATCTTTGTAAATAGGGAGGAATGGAGGGGTTGAAGGGAGGGCTGGGCAAGGGTGAAAAATAAGAACCAAGAGAGATTATGTAAAGGTGCAAATTTCCAATGATGAATGTCATTATATTGTATACCTAAAATGTACCAATGATTAAAATGAATAATCGATAATGTAAAATAGGAAGAAAAGGTCCAAAGGGGTAAGGGTAGTGGGAGGGGCAGGGAAAAGGAAAGAAGGGAAAGGAAAAATGATGAGAAATGGAAAAAATGAAAATAAAGTCTGTGTAAATAGGGAAGGGTGGAGGGGATAAAGGGAGGGCTAGGAATGGTTAAAAAATAAGAACCAAGATGCATCATATAAAGGTACAAGTTCCCAATGAGAAATGTAAATGTGTTGTGTACGTAAAATATACCAATAAAAGAATTTAAGTAATAAATAAATAAATAAATAAGTGGTATTGGAAAAACTGGATTTCAACCTGCCAAAGATTAAAACTAGACCCATACCTTTCACCATGCACTAAACTAAAATCAAAGTGGATTAAAGATCTAAATATTAAAACAGAAACACTAAAGTTGCTGGAAAATAGGTAGAACTCTCAAAGATATTGGCATAGGAAAGGGCTTTATGAACAAATCCTCAGTAGCATGGGAACTAGCCCAAAAAAATCAGTAACTGGGATCTCATCTTATTAAAAAGCTTCTGCACAGCAAGAGAAACCACCAACAGAGCTAAGAAACAAGCTACAATGTGGGAAAAAATTTTTACTAGCTGTTCCTCAGACAAACATCTACTATTCAGAATAAAGAACTCAAAAAAATCGGACCTCCCAAATTTAAAGACTCAATCCAAAAATGGGCATCTGAAATGAACAGACATTTCTCAGACAAAACAGTAAAAACAGCAAATAAACATATGAAAAAATGTTCAACATCACTGGTTATTCAAGAGATGCAGATGAAAACAATGCTGAGATTCCACTTCTCAAAAAGAATGGCTGCTATCATGAAATCAGACAATTAACAAGTGCTGGCGGGGTTGTGGGGAGAAAGGAACACTTCTTTTTTTTTCTTTAATTGTTTTATTGGTACATTTTAGGTATACAATATGTTTATATTTATCATTGGGTGCTTGTACCTGTACATGATGTATTTTGGTTCTTATTTTTTCCCCATTACCTGTGCTCCCTTTCCCCTCTCTACCCTTCCCTATTTACATAGACTTTGTTTTCATTTTTTTCTTTTCTCATATTTTTTCCTTTCCCTTCTTTCCTTTCCCCTTGCCCTCCCACTTTCTGTACCCCTTTAGACCTTTTCTTCCTATTTCAAATTATCAATTATTCATTTTAATTGTTTTAATCCTTATTTACATTTTCAGTTCCTCACACTAGAGAAACTATTCAGTATTTACACATGTGTGTCCTATTTATTTCACTTAAGAGTATGGCTTCAATATGCATCCATTTAGCTATAAATGTCTCTAGTTTCTCCTTCTTTATGGCTGAGTAGTACTCCATTTTATTAAAAAAAAAAACACATCGGGGCACTGGAGATTTAGCTCAGTAGTTCCGCTGCCTGTCTCGCAAGCACAAGGAACCAAGTTCAATCCCCAGTACCAAAAAAAGTTAAACAATAAATAAAACACATGTTTATCCAATTTCTACTTGATGGGCACTTGGGCTGTTTCCAAGCTTTAGCTATTACAAACTGTGCCACTATAAACATGGGTGCACATATTTCACTGTGGTATGATTCTTTTAATTCTTTGGGGAAGATATGCAGCCTGGGAATAGATGGGTCAAATGGGACTTCCAATCCTGGGAGTGCAGACCAGTGCAACCACTGTGGAAATCAGTATGGAGATACCTCGAACAACTAGGATTTTTATAGAGACATTTATAACTAAATGAATGTATATTGAGGCCATACTCTTAAGTGAAATAAATAGGACACACGTGTAAATACTGAATAGTTTCTCTGTTGTGAAAAGCTAAAAGTGTAAATAAGAATCAAAATGTATAATTGATATTATGAAATAGGAAGAAAATGTTTAAAGGAATAGGCTACATGGGAGGGGAAGGAGAAAGGAAAGAAGGGAAAAGAAAAAATATGAGAAAAGGAAAAAATGGAACAAAGTCTTTGTAAATAGGGAAGGATGGCGGGGGTGAAGGGAAGGCAGGGGAATGGGGAAAAAATAAGAACCAAGATACATCATGTAAAGGTACAAGATCCCAATGATGAATGTAACTGTACTGTATACCTAAAATGTACCAATAAACTAAATAGAAAAAAAGATAAATTATCTATGAGTTGGAAAATAATAAAACAAGTATTAAACTTTCTAACAGAATTATGCACACAGAAAAATAAACCAGCAAACTACCATGTTCAAGTGAATTTAGCAAGGTTTCTGGGGATAAAGTTATCAAAATAATAAATTATACTTTCATGTGGGCATACTAAAAAGAGCATCTTAAAAAGTAAATAAGTACAATAAACTCAAAAACCTCATTTACTTAGGAAAAATAATAGATGTGGAAGCTACTGTATTAAAAACAAAACACCAAGAAAATTAAAAAACAAATAAGTTGAAAACATAATCATGTCCATAAGTTGAAAGATTTAACGTCATGACATCACTAATTTCCAAATTGATCTATATATTTAATATACCCTGATAACAATCTCAGAACAGTCTTTTGAGAAATTGAAAAGCTGAATTTTTAACATTTATTTGGAGATAAAAACAACTAACAAGGGCCAGAAAACAATTATTAAAGCAGAATAAATTTGAAAAATGCCAGTTATCAAAACATACTATAAACTTTTTAACCTCAAACTGAAAACAGCACAAAGCCTATCAAGGTGCCACACATTTGAGTTTTGCACTTATATTATCTTGTGTTGGTAGAGGATTGAAACCATGGGGTGAATTTGGGAACTATAAGAGAGCACTGAAGTTCAGTGTAACAGAAACAAGCTTACCTTGGGAATGAAGTAGTTTCTGAATCTGAGGTTACAGGTTGCTGCACGGGGTACATTGTTGGGAATGAGGTTAATGTACCTCTGGATCTCATGCACCATGGCATCTGTATAGGGCATGTGACTCCTGTCTTGCATGCAGGGGCTCCGGTGTCGGCCAATCACACGGTCAATCTCTTCTTGCACTTTAGCTGATAAGACACAATAAAGAAATGATAGAATAAGAGAAAAAGGTACAATTGTCATAGCAATGCAAGCTTATGTGAAGCATGATGAACGTGTGCCAACAGCATCATAAGGTTATCAGTACACCTAGAATTAGATAGATAATTGCTATGTTATGTATACATATAACTCTCCTACAACCTAAGCATTAAGATAAGTCTGCACATACCTAGACATTACTCTACATGATAATCAATACCAAAAAATGATGAAATATTTCAATATTTAAATATCTTATACACATGGATTCCAGAAATTACTATCTGTGCAGAAATGAATGAACACATATGAAGAACACATATTAACTTCATATAAAAGTAATAATGGTCCTTAATGGTCCAAATTCAATTCTAGATTTAACTCATGAAAAATCCAAATGAAGGACAGTAATTTTTGTTTACTTTTTTAACCAAACTGAACTTTTAAAAGGCTACCACAGGTGTCTGAAAAGAAAGAAAAGTTGTTTTATCTAATACTGCAAGTGGTTTTCATATCCTGGAAATTTAATAGTTTTAGAGTTAAAGACATCTCTTCTTGTTAGAGAAGAAGAAAGCCCTTCACCATTGTGGAATGATGCCCTGGCTTTAAGCTTCACATCATGATTCTATTGAGAATTATATGTGGTACTTATAATTACTCAATTAATTTCTCACTTTGCAATTAGATTTAGCACAGTAAGAATCACTCTGGGTAGATCAAGATATTCTTTCACAACAGATGAATAGTCTATAACACTGTAAGATACCGATCTTTACAACTGTTTAATCAGTTTTATTTTTATACAGTATTAGTGACCTAAGTTATTTTACTGTTGTTTTTGTAAACCAAATGAAATTATAAAAGAAGATCCTGACAGTAGTTATTTTGTACATATGTATATATGTTACCCAAATAATTATAAACAATAAAGATTGAAGTATTCCAGCAAAAAACAATGAATTCTACTAATAGATATGTATTGTGGATGGGTTTGTGTGTGTTGTGTGTGTTTATCTGCAACTTGCAATGGTATGTTTCGCATCCTCACATTTCCCAAAGGCATTCACTATAACATTCTAGAAATTTCTTCTACAATTTAGGTTCACATTTATAAATAATACCTATTTCTACTACTTGATAGTACTATTTTTGGACAATTTCTAAAACTTCCTAGTAATGGTGATGAGGACTTACATCTCCATCACCGCCTCATACAAAATATACAGACACATACACACACACTTTCTGTCACTCCATGTTTCTCAATGTAATTATATCATAATTCATATTATAGCTTCATTGTATACATTGATATGACTTCAGATATCTTGTTCACAAGTAAAACACCTAGAATTATACTTCAGTTTTGGGTTTAAAAGTATCTATTTCAATTCTTAATTTTTAGATGCAAGTATAGAATTATTGCAAATGCTCACATATGTTTCAAACCTCTAGCAATAACTTTCTATTATTAAAAAGATCAAATAATTGACCATTTCTCTTTTGGTTTTGGTGTCTTCCCTCACACCTCAATTTTCTACATGGTCTCTTCCAGGCATGGTGCCCAATGGCCTCCCTGACACTCATCCTCCTCCATGAGCTTGCCTGATTCCTGGAGCCCATGACTTCCTCCACCTCTGTTTCAGACATTTGGATGGAGCACATCTTTTTAGTATCTTCTAAAAAACAAAAAACAGCAACTTTCTTGCCAACTTCTAAGTATAAAAATATCCTTTGTTTATGAATACACAAGATGACAGCTGTTCTTGAGAACTGTGTAACCATTCTGATTCTTAATCTTCATAAATGACCTGATTTATGCCTGAAAGTTTCACTGATTTTCTGCTTTAAACCTGAGTTCTAAAACTCCATAATTCTGTGTCATGGGATGAATGTTTTCATTTCATTCACTTTATCATTTGGTTAGAATTTTCTTTCTAGATGGCAGAAAAAGAGATGTTTCCACTAGAACTACTCATTCTCTGGAGTTTACACTGGCTGCTGAATTTCAGGAACAAGATGGAGAAAAGAGCTAATGGCCTTGGAACTGAGTGGACTCTTACATAACCCTTAGTTTCATCAGTTAATCACATTCTTTCCCTGTCTCTTCGTGTCCCTAAATAGGTCTCTGAGGCTCAGTTTTTCTAGAGAGAGAGCCTCTCTTTCCTTTAGGTGAAAAGAGTTACCTCATTAATGAACAGGTAGAGGGTACCTGGTCAGGGAAAGCCTCCTGTTTTCAGAACATAACTACTATTCAAAGTGCTCTGTTCTTTCAAAATCTAACATACAATGCTAGGCCAATTAATTTTACCTGTGCTTGCAGCACATCCCCTTCCATGAAATCCAGATACTTTATTCAGTGTATGCTGTCAGCAAAATCCAGAGCTTTGATGCTTTTGCTATTGTTCACACCCCACTTCTCTCATTCATTTTCCTCTATCTGTCAGAATTTGTCTCATTTTTATTCTTTCATCATATTTGTAGAAATAATAACTAATAGCACAGAAATTTCAATAATTAAGACTAGGAGAAAAGTTTGGAGATTAGCAGTTCCTCAACTACATCTCTGTTGTCATACCTGTGACCTCTGGGTACTTTAGCAGAAGCAAGAGTCCGTATCTCAGGGTGGTGCTTGTTGTTTCTGTTCCAGCTATAAACAGGTCAGTTACAGTGGCCATCAAGTTTTCAATAGTAAATTCAGAATGCTGACTGTGCTTTTCCTAAAATTGTTATCATCTAATTATTAGTTACCATCATATTAAATTACAAAATAATACAGACAGTTCAAAAAATAAACAAAATTGAAAAATAGACACTATATTATTAATATTACAAAACTTCCAGGGCTGGGATTTAGCTCAGTGGTGCCAGCACCTGCCTCACAAACCCAAGGTCCTAAGTTTGATCCCCAGTACAAAAAAGAAAAGAATATTATAAAACTTCATTGCATGGCAGAATGTGAATTGTTTGAGCCGATCTTCATTTTCTACACCCCTTATTTCTTTCATTTTTTCCTTTTTTTTATTTTTTAATTCATTATGTTTATTGGTACATTTTAGGTATACAATATGATGGTATTCATCATTGGGAATTTGTACCTTTTTGGGGGGGATTTGTATCTTTACATGATATATCTGGGTTCTTATTTTTTTCCTCATTCCCCTGCCCTTCCTTCAACCCTTCCACCCTCCCTATTTACAAAGACTTGATCGTTTCAAAATTCCATTTTGTGGGTTTATTGCAATTATGTTAGCCATGAAAAATACTTCATGTCAACGATATAACAGAAGAAAACTACTGATGCATTTTCTCTTTCCTTCTTCTTACACAAAACACATACATGACAATGGAAGCAATGACACAAATAGGCACTACATAAATGAACTGTCAGGGAAACAATTCAACAGGAAGAGATAACAATTGTAGATATCTATTACACCAAATGTCAGGGCACCCAACTCCATAAAACAAAAACTATTGGACTTTAAAAGACAGATACACATCAATACTATCATAGTAGGGGCTTCAATACCCCACTCTTACAATTGGCTAGGTCAACCAAACAGAAAACAAGGAAATCTCAGAGTTAAACTACACCACTGAACAAGTGGACTAAACAGATATCTATAATGCCTCATTCAACAACAGAATATACATTTTTCTCAAGAGCACATGTAACTTTTTCTAAAATAGACCATAACTTAGGCCATAAAGTATGCTTAAATAAATAAATTAAAATTAAATAAATTAAATAAATTGAAATAATCCCCTGCATACTATCTAGACAGACAAGAGCCTGACATTTTCATTTTTCTCCTGCTGCCTGAAAAGGGAACACAACTTGACCAGTGGCTGCTCCCCACCTTTGCTCTCCCTTAACCCCTCCCCCACCATGAACTGGAACAGTTTGCTTCAGTACCCTTCCTGGCTTTCTAGCAGTGTCCTCTCTGGCTATCAAGCTGCCACTCCCCATTCCAACAAGAGTGCAGATAGTCAGTATGGAGCCCCTCCCTTACCCCACCACTTTAGATGCTACTGTTGCCTTTTTGAAGAAGGAAGAGAACGTCCTGGTGTGGCTAAGATCTCATGCAATTTGCCTTTTATCAGAATATTACTACATAAAAATATTTCATGTGTTCTAATTGTTTAAGGATTCTGATACTACAGATCCATGCACACAGTAAGTACTAAGGTGCTTAACGGGTGTTTCATATATGACTAGTTACACATTCCCAGTAAGTACAGAACTTCCCAATGATCCTCAAAATGCAAGAAAATACTACTTTTACCTGCTCCATTTTGATCAGGAAACAATCAATGAAGTCACGAGGATTGTGGATGTCCAAGGATTCTTGGTGCTCTTTGACTTTTTTCAAAACGTAAGTTTTTATATGAGCAAAATTTTTAAGTACTTTTTTGTGACTCCCTGGGAGATAATCAATGAAAGCAGGGAAAATATTGCAGACCTTAAAGATTAGAAAATATTCATTAGACCCAATGTGGTGATGCAAACCTGTAATCCCAATAAATCAGGAGGCTGTGGGCTGTGGTGGGAAGATTGCTTAAGCACAAGGTTCAAGACGAGTCTTAACAAAATGAGACCCTATATTTTAAAAAATTATTGAATTAGAAACATATGCATCCCCATAATGTAAAAAATGATTTATTACATTCACAAGCAAATATGAAATATGGAAATATGAACACAGACTGGCTATTTGAAGATAGTAAGAAATTATTGATTTTTTTAGGGTGACAAATATATCTTGGTTTTGTTAAAAAAAGAAAGATATTGAAGTATTTATGGATCAAATGTAAGTGATATGTGTGGGATATGCTTTAGTCTGTGGATTGGCTAATATGGTGGTTAAGTGATGAATATACAGGCATTCATTACACTAGTCTGACTACTTTGAATATGTTCACAATTCTTTAAAATGAAAAAGCTAAAAATTAAAACATTAGAAACGTATATTGAAGTCATACATAACATATGACAATACCTAGTATGCTAATAGAAACACTCAGCAAAGTCTTTGTAAATAGGGAAGGGTAGAGGGGGTGAAGGGAGGGCAGGGAAATGGGGAAAAAATAAGAATCAAGATACATCATGTAAAGGTACAAGATCCCAATGATGAATGTAACTGTACTGTATACCTAAAACATACTAATAAAGTTAATGGGGAAAAAATTTTTTAAAAGAAACTGCTCGTTCAAAAATAGAAATTTTGGGGGCTAGGGATTTAGCTCAGTGGTTCCAACGCCTGCCTTGCAAATGCAAAGTCCTGAGTTCAAACCCCGGCCCCGCCCCTCAAAAAAAAAATAGAAATTTTTTTCTTTGACTCAATCTTTTCTTGATTTTTCTACTTTTTATTATTTTTGTCTTTCATTTATGAGGCTTCTTGGAGGTTTATATTTTTTATACCCTTTTTTTCCTCTTTTAGATTCTTTTCTCTCCTTTTTTCTTTTTTCATTTCTTTTTTCTCTTCCTTCTTATTTTTCTTTTATTTCTTGTATTTTGTTGTTTATATTTTTTCTTCTTTTTCTCACTTGATTTTTCCTCAACTGTTCTCTAACACTGTTGATTTCCTTTTATACCTCAGTAGGGCTCCCTCCTCACTTTTTCCACCTTTCTAACTCCTAGTATACACTAGCACAGAATATACTAGTATACTAGTAAGCTTTATGAATCTCTAGATAGCTAACTTCATTGTTAGTAGAAGTAAAGTTGTTCCATTAGTAGATACTTACTATAGGTCAATAGTATGTCAATATTTGGTTTGTCTTAGAATTTGTTTGCCTTAGTGTTTACACTATAATTATATATCTCTTTTCTATAGTTAAGGTTGGTACATTATTAGTTCCTAGGGTTTATCGATACTTGGTTTGTATTTGATACTATAAATGATGCTGGTTTTACTATAGCCAAGGTGACATAGCTGTTGGTGTTAATTGCTTGGAATACCAATATATAGGTTGCTTTGGGGTCATTAACAATACTGTGGCACATTCCTGGAAAACTGGGTACTGGGAAAAAAGGAATTAAGATGCATTAGGTACATGTACAAACTCCACACAGGAATGTAAACAGTATGTACTGCAATCATGTACAGTGCTAATTTTAAAAAATATTTAAAAGTTTTAAAAATTTTTTAAATATATAAAAGTGGGAGAAGGTGAGACAATCCCAGCACCAGGAGGAGGCTCCCCAGCCAACATTCCACCACTCCCAGGGCAGAGGAGGTGAGCTGCATGGGTGCCAGCAGCACACACCCCAAGCCCCCACCCCCAGTTGAAATGAGAAGACACAAAAAAAAGCCTCAAAAACAGAATTCCAGATCACCCACAGCAACCCCAAAGGGAAAAGAGGTGGAACAATCTGATACTCAACCACCTGGACTCCCTGAACTGGCAACAAAAGAGGATCTGGAAAAAATAAAATCAGAAATAATTTCTCAGATAACAGCAGAGATTTTGCCCATAGTGCAAAACATGATTAATAAATCTAGAGAGGACACAGATAAAAAAAATAGAGGAGCTGAGGAACATGATGGAATCCCAACATAGGAAACAAATGGAATCCATAATACAGATAACAAACAGATTTCCAGGAGATTAAAAACTCCATTGACAGTCTATGCAGCAGAATGAACCAATATGAGGACAGAATTTCCGATGTAGAAGATAAGATTACAATTAGTAACCAGGAAAAGAAAAATTGCTTCAAAATTATAAGGGACCACGAAAAATCAATCCAGCATCTGCTAGACGATGCAAAGAAGAACATAAGACTGATTGGAGTCAAGGAAGAAACAGGAGAGGGTGCAGATGACATAGAAAAACTGTTCACAGAAGTGATGGCAGAAAACTTCCCAAGCAGGGGAAACGAACTTGACATACAGATAAGGGAGGCATATAGGAATCCAACTAGACTTGATAAAAAAAAAAGTCTACACATAGGCATATAACTGTTAAGATTCCAGAAACTCAACAGAAGAACAAAATTCTACAAGCAGTGAGAGAAAAGAAACAAATCACATACAAAGGAAAGCCCATCAGAATCACAATAGACTTCTCAATGCAAACCCTCAAGGCAAGAAGAGCTTGGAGTGATGTATTCCAAAGCCCTAAAGGAAAACAGCCTCCAACCCAGATTGATGTACCCTGCAAAACTATCTTTCAAAATTGATGGAGAAATAAGATACTTTCATGATAAAGGGAACCTTAGGAACTTCATGAATACCAAACCAGCACTCCAAAAATTTTAGACAATATCCTAGGAAAAGACAATGAGGATCGCAACCCCAGGAAGCCCAGCAGAATGAATCCATTGGGCATGACAAATTAAACGCAAAGGGGGAGAATCCAACAAAAAGAAAAAGTCATGAGAGGCTTTTAAAACCCTGAACTTCGGCCGGTGATTTAGCGCAGCGGTTTCACCGCCTACTGCGCAAGCGCAAGGACCCGAGTTCAATCCCTGGTACCAAAAAAAAACAAAAACAAAAAAAGAGTTGCCTTTAGCCGGGGATTTAGCTCAGTGGTTTCGCCGCCTGCTGCGCAAGCAGAAGGACCTGAGTTCGATCCCCGGTACCAAAAAAAACTTTTAACTTCATCTACCTAATGAGTGTATAATTCAATCATGTTATTGTACTGATCAGTATTTTCTGATTCTAGCGTTGCACACCTTTTCCTTGTACTATACTGGCTATTTATCACCTTCTTCTGTCTACTTTTTAATTGGGTTGTCTATTAATGAGCTGTAAAAGTTCTTTATATATTCTGGTCAGAGGTTATATGCATTGTAAATATGGTCTGTTTAAGGACTACTTTTCATTTTAACGATGTCATTTAAAGTTCTACATTTTGATGGAATCTCATTTATCAATTTTTTTCTTTTATACATCATGTTTTTTGTATCCTAGGTAGTTCTTGCCTACCCTAAATTCATAAACATTTTCCCTTATAATTTCTTCTTAAAGTTTTGTACTTTTAGGCTTTCATATTTAGGTTCATAGATCCTTTCAAGTTATTTTTATGTATGGAAATAAAGGGTTGAGGTTAATTTTTTATATACAGATACCCGGTGTTCTAGAGCCATTTGCCGAAAACGCTATCTTTTCCTCTGCTCTTGAATTGAGTTTATATTCTACAAAATGTTAATGTTAGTCTTTCAAAACTCAGTGGACCATATATGAGTGGTTCTATTTCTAGATTTTCTTTTTTATTCCAATGACCTAAATGTCTTTCCTTACACCAGCACTACCTTGATTACTGTAGCTTTAGAGGAAGTCTTAAAATTAGGTACTAAACGTCTTCCAACATTGGTTTTTTTTTTTCTTTTTCTTTTTACTTTTCTAGGTCCTTTGTACTCCTACATAACTTTTAAATTTCAACATCCAATTCTTCATTTATAACAAGTATGCATAGACCTGAATTTTTATATATACCTTGTGCTTTCTAATCCTGCTAAACTCAAATACAAGTTCTAGGGGCTCCTAGAGATTTCTCAGTATTTTCTCTGTAAATGATCATTTCATCTACATATAAAGATTTTGCTTCTACCTTGCCAATCCTATCCTAATTGTGTCATTTTATTGCCAAACTATTTTGATTTAGGCCTATGTTTCAAAATTTAATGGACAGATGAAGAGTAGGCATATCTGCCCTTGTTTCCCACCCTAGGGAGAAAGCATTGTATCTTCTCCATTCATATAAGGTGTTTTTGAGGGAAGTATGGAGTACATGTCTTTAATCTATTGAGAAGGTTCTGTTCTACTTCTAGTCTCCTGATAGCTTTTATTATGAACAGCTGTAGAATTTAGTCCAATACTTTTTCTTCAACTAGTGACAGGATCATATGGCTTTTTCCTTTCCTCTGTTAAAATGATGACTTTTGGGGGTGGATCTCCCAATGCTGAAACAACACTGCCATCCCTATAATAAAACCACTTTCTACATACTGCCAGATCTGACTTCTAAGAGTTTGTTTTATTAAACAAATTTTTATCTATGTTCATACTTTTTTCTTCTATTATACTTATCCAGTTTTAGGATTAACACAATGTTGATTTCCTAAAATGAGGGGGAAGTGTTCCTTCTTTTTTCTGCTTTAAATGTTTCATATAATTTATCAGTTAAAATGTTTATGAGCCTGTTGTTGTCATATAGGTAGGTTTTCAAGCTAGGAATATACTTTAATAGGTACTATTGAAATTTTATATTTCCTCCAGAGTTAGTTTCATTAATTTGTCTTCCAAGGTACTTCTTAGAAGTTGTCAAAATTTATTTCAAAAAAGATTTTTGTAATATGCTTTCTATATCCTTTTAAATTCTGTAAAATCTGTGGTAATGTTTCCTAGATCTTGATATTATAATTTTTAAATGTATAATTGATATTGTGTAACAGGAAGAAAAGGTCTAAAGGAACAGGGGAAGTGGGATGGGTAGGGGAAAGGAAAGAAGGGAAAAGAAACAATATGAGAAAAGGAAAAAATGGAAACAAAGTCTTTGCAAATAGGGAAGGGTGGAGGGGGTGAAGGGAAAGGGGATAAAAATACGAACCAAGATATTCATGTAAAGGTACAAGATCCCAATGATGAATGTAACTGTATTTTATACCTAAAATGTACCAATAAACTTAATGGGGAAATAAAAGAAAAAAATAAATAAAAATATATAGAAGTATAGTGAATAAAAAGAATTCTCATCTTTTTCATGTTTTTTAAAATTTTGAGCAAAATCATTTCATTAAACATATAAAGGAATCATCTATTGTTAGTTTTAAATGAGAAAACTATACAGTCTAAGAAGATAAGAATTTCCTATATGTGTAGAACTATTTACATTTTTTATATTAAGACATTTCCATACCATTTCTCTTACTTTACTTTCTAACTTGAAATACAGAATAACATGAATTGCTATGATTTTCATTTTATAGATGAAGACAGAGGTTAAGGAAGTTTAGGCGACCCTATATAGAATACAGAGCCACTCCATGCTATTTCTACTACTACCAATAAAGATAGCGTCACAATTTTATAACACAGAGGGTTGCAAAGATACTATGAAAACCCAACTCAACATTTCATGGGTATGCAGCTGTACACCAGAAAGGTTAAATTGTTACACAATTATATTTGAGGCCAAGTGTAGGATGTGCTAGCACAACAGAGAGCCTTACAGTGATGTGGAGTTATGCATAATACATTCTAAAAGCCAATCATTCTGTCATCCTACCCCTTTTTACTTTCTCACCTAGGACCCTAGCGGAAAGGATCAAACAACCCACAATGTTCAGAGATTCCTAGCAGTGTCTATATGCCCAAACATTCTTATCATTGATGTCCTAAATTAGGGTATTTCTGCCAATTAAGGTCATGAAGAAGTCTCTAATTGTTGGTTGGCAGACAAGCCTCTGGACAATGGAAGCTTTCAACAAAAGCTCCATAGGTGTCCTTCTGAGAAGTTGCCAAGAACTGCTTCAGTGTGGTGTTTGGCAGGGAAATCCCTGACCAATAAGCTTGAACACCAGCCCTTATATTCAGGCAATTGTCTTCTTGCCTGCAAAATAATGGACTCAGATATATTCCTAAGGTGTTAATGCCATGATGCTAAGATCTGGACAGGACTGTGGTGTCCAAACTTTCACTTCACAGTTGGCACAATAGATAGCCCATTCCTACACAAAATTTTCAAAAAACATCAAGCAAAAACTGTCACAATCGGGCCGGGGATTTAGCTCAGTGGTTTTGCAGCCTGCTGCGCAAGTGCAAGGATCCGAGTTTGATCCCTGGCACCAAAAATAAAATAAAAAAACTGTCACAATCAACTTTATTTTGGGGAAATAGTCAAGAGTTCACAACAACAAAAAGGAAACTGAATCGAAAGGAGAGTGGGCCAACTCCACAAAAGGAATGTAAACATTATGTGGTCCAAACATGTATTAATTTTTTAAAAGTTTCTAAAAAGAGAGTGCACAACAAAAATGGTAGAAAATTTTTGTGGCATTGTTTTTGTCCTTGTCCCATCTTCCTCCTTGACTTGGCCCAGGCTTTGACAAGGACAGCTCTGTTCCCAGTGGAGGCCTCTGGTTCTGGGTTCCAGGGAACAGAGATTGTTTGTTCTAACCTGGCTGAGGACCCCTGGAACTACTGAAGCAAAGCACTTGTCTTTGTATAATCACTTACTGGGAGTAAGGCAGTGGGCAATATTGCAAACCTTATAATGCCACTAAATGCGCATGCTCCACTCCTCTCCCGAGAGCTCCAGCGGAGCGCAGGCCTCGAGCCGCAATGGCCATCCCGGCGTCTGCGGCGGCGTCTGGGTGCCCTCCTCAGCAGACTGGAGCCTCCTGGGCTGGCATGGGGAAGGTGAGACGGCCTTGCTGGTTGCCAGAGACGGAGACAGCACTTTAGTCGCCCATCTATCCGCACAGCCTGTTAACTCGTTGCGACGCTTCCTCTTAGCGAAGTTAGGCCCGGGAACGCCGTCTGCTGGCGCCGAGCGGAGCCGGAGGGGGCGGGGAGGCCGTTGAGCCGAGCCTGGACGTATGCACTGCTTCTCCGCGCGACCATCAAGCCTCGGCCCAGGGCGGTGCGACCCCGCGGCCTTCCCCTCCTTCGGAGCGCCGCCTCTGCGAGGCTTGGAGGTCGGGTGTGCGGCGATTTGCCGCTCCATGTGTCCCTCAAAAAAATCCCGCTTCCAGTTGTGGCGTAATCCGAAGCTGGGGAGGAAGGGACGTGGTAGGGCAGATAAGGCGCTTTCACCCTTCTCCACCCGGGGTCAGCGGAGCGAACCGAGCCCGCGGACTGTGGACACATTCTGAACGCGCCTTTCTCCCTTCTCCCTCGGACCCCAGCCGCCTTCTTCATTGTGAGGAAATCTGGGCAGTACTGTCGTCGTGTGGATCTGCTTTAGAAAGCTGTTGTGTGATTGCTACCAAAAAGGAAGGAATAAACCTCAATGAAAGAACAGAGAGAGACAAAGGCATCTAGACTGATTCCATAACTTGGCTGTTATGAACTGTGCTGTGATAAACATGGGATTGCAGTGCTGAAACTATTGAAAGATGGCAGAAGAAGTGGTAGTAGTAGCCAAATTTGATTACGTGACCCAACAAGAACAAGAGCTGGACATCAAGAAGAATGACAGATTATGGCTTCTGGATGATTCTAAGTCCTGGTGACGAGTTAGAAATTCTATGAATAAAACAGGTTTTGTGCCTTCTAACTATGTGGAAAGGAAAAACAATGCTCAAAAAGCATCTATTGTAAAAAACCTAAAGGATACCTTAGGCATTGGAAAAGTGAAAAGAAAACCTAGTGTTCCAGATTCTGCATCTCCTGCTAATGACAGTTTTGTTGACCCAAGGGAATGTTTTTATGACCTCTACACGCCTGCCTATGTGAAATTTAACTACATGGCTGAGAGAGAAGATGAATTACCATTGATAAAAGGAACAAAAGTGATTGTCATGGAGAAATGCAGTGATGAGTGGTGGCGGGGTAGCTACAATGGACAAATTGGATGGTTCCCTTCAAACTATGTAACTGAGGAAGGTGACAGTCCTTTGGGTGACCATGCGGGTTCACTGTCAGAGAAATTAGCAGCAGTTGTCAGTAACCTAAATACTGGGCAAGTGTTGCATATGGTACAGGCTCTTTACCCATTCAGTTCATCCAGTGATGAAGAACTTAATTTTGAGAAAGGCGATGTAATGGATGTTATTGAAAAGCCAGAAAATGGCCTAGAGTGGTGGAAATGCAGGAAGATCAATGGGATGGTTGATCTGGTGCCAAAAAACTACTTTACCACTATGCAGAATAATTCATTAACTTCAGGTTTCGAACCACCACCTCCACAGTGTGATTATATTAGGCCTTCACTCACTGAAAAGCTTGCTGGCAGTCCTTGGTATTATGGCAAAGTTACCAGACATCAAGCAGAAATGGCATTAAATGAAAGGGGACATGAAGGAGATTTTCTCATCCAGGATAGTGAATCTTCGCCAAATGATTTTTCAGTATCATTAAAAGCACAAGGGATAAACAAGCATTTTAAAGTCCAACTAAAAGAGACCTTCTACTGCATTGGGCAGCATAAATTCAGCACCATGGAAGAACTTGTAGAACATTACAAAAAGGCACCAATTTTTACAAGTGAACAAGGAGAAAAGTTTTATCTGGTCAAACATTTATCATGATACTGCAAATCAGAAGTGACTGTTAATACAGCTTTATTCCTCATGTAATTGAAGACTGAGAAAATGTTGGTTCAATCCTGCTTGATTGGAAATTGCTGTTTTTAACTCTGAATGAGAAATGAATATAATACATAAGTATTTTTGTTATCACTCAGCCCATACATATATATTATATATGCAATGCATCTGTATAGATCAATTTCTTATTCTTGGTCTTTTATTTTAAAGTTTTCTTCTTTGCTGTTTTTCTCTTTGCTTCTAATATTAAGGTTTTGTATTTTGAGGAAAAAAATTAATGCAGATCAGAAGTCTGTATGGAAGAATTCCTTTATTGCCTTTTTTGTATTTCCTTCTAAAGGCCCCTGCTAGTTCTGCCACAATTTCTCTTCATATAAAATTATATCTATACATGACATATACTAAAGTAAATTTCTTGGAAAGTGTTATCTTTCCTGTGACTAGCAATAATAAATGGAAAATTAGAAATTAAAAAAAATAAATAATAATGCCACTAAACAACCCAGGGCCACCTGAAACAAACAAGTATAGTTAAGGCACATGGTAAAACACTGAAACCCTGGGAAGGAAAGCTGAGGAGAGTATTTTTGGAAAATTAAGACACCCAAAAGTGCCCACATACTTGCCTACTGCTGAATTTTAAAAGCTAGAAACCTACACAGGGCAAGACAAAGGCTAAGAAAGCACCTGAAAAGACCATAAGCTTTCAACTCTGCTCACTTCTAGACTGTTTAATAGCAAGTAAAGGCTATGACAAGAAGTGCCTGCCACAGAGACAATCTAGAAGAAGTTTCCTCCTCTTTTCTCTCCTTTCTTTCCTTCCTTGCTTCCTTCTATATTCTCCCACATTGCTGTACTCAAGGAAATCTTTGTCAAATCTTGCTGTACATAAGCAAAAGGAACAGAGAATTCAGAGACCACATCTCACAATGCATAAACATTTTTATAATATTTGAGAGAAGTCATTGAACAAGTAGCTATAGCCTACAGAAAGAAAGAGGGAGGGAGGGAAGGAGGGGAGTATAGCAAGAAAAAAAATCTGAGAGAGAGAGGAAGAGAGAGGATGAGAACAAAAATGAATCTAATTCTATGTTCTAGGCAAAATTTTATAAACAAATCTTTGAAGTAAATGTTTGAGAAATGGACACTAATGTAGAATTTCGGACTTGTCAAAGAAATTAGTACAAATGATTTATTAGGAAAATATCTTGGTCTCACCTGCATCCATGGGGAATTCAAAATCTTGAAGTTTTCATTGAATTTTTGCATCAAGATAAGAAAATTCTCATCTTTATAATCAAAACGTTTCTGGAAAATAATGGAGCAGATCACATTACAGGGAGCACATCCCAGGATAAAGGTGGGATCACAGGATGAACCTAAGGAAATGGAAACATTTTTAAAAGACTGTTAAAATACACTTATAAAAGTCTTGCCTTTGAACTAACAATGGTAATTTTAGAGTCTCTAAAGCAATACTGATATAGAACTCACCTTATAGAAATTACTCTCACATGCTTAAAATCAACATATCACTTTTTCTTCTACATTTCATTTGACCATTCTACTCTAGCTTGTTTGATAATCATTTTGCAAATTTACCTAAATATCACTATCTTTGTGTACATATTTCTTGTTTTGTTTTGTTTTGTTTTGGGTACCGGGGATCAAACTCGGGACCTTGCGCTTGCAAGGCAGGCACCAGAACCAGTGAGCTAAATTCCTGGTCCTATGTGTACATATTTCTTACCCAAGGTCCATATTGTTTTGGAGGATCAAAGAAAATAAGTGACCAGTTTTAAGAACACCTCAAAATTCAAGTTATCAGTGCAGAATCGCATCTCTATGGAAGGCAAAGAGGAAGACTAAAGAGAGAGTACAGGAAACACAGGTATTTGATGAAACAAATGGAAAAGTCAAAAATCATCCTTATCATAATGAAAAGAAAAACAAATGAACAAATTATAATAAGATTTGTTTGCCAAAAGTGAAACAAATCTTCATTTCAAATTTAAATCACAGACACAGGAAAACACAAAAGATTAAATTAATAAACATATTCTATTTCTTTGTTTCAATAATGAAAAAGGAAAAAATAAAATTTCCTGCTCTAGGAAATAGTCTCCATCATCACCAGATTCCATTTTTTTTGTATTAAATTCTTTTATTGGTACATTGTAGGTATACAACACAATTACATCTCTCACTGGGAATTGTACCTTTATATAATGCATCTTGGTTCTTACTTTTTCCCCATTCCTAGCCCTCCTTTCACACCCTCCACCTTTCCCTATTTACAAAGACTTTATTTCCATTTTTTCCATTTCTCATCATTTTTTCCTTTCCCTTCTTTCCTTTCCCCTGTGCCTCCCACTACCCCTACCCCTTTGGACCTTTGCTTCCTATTTTACATTATCGATTATTCATTCTAATAATTGGTACATTTTAGGTATACAATATAATGACATTCATCATTGGAAATTTGCACCTTTACATAGTCTCTCTTGGTTCTTGTTTTTCAACCTTGCCCAGCCCTCCCTTCAACCACTCCAGCCCTCCCTATTTACAAAAATTTTGTTCGTATTTTTCCATTCTCTCATATTAATCCTATTCCCTTCTATCCTTTCCCTTAGCCCTCCCACTTCCTTCCCCTGTGCCCCTTTTCTTCCTATTTCACATGACCTATTATACATTTAGCCCTTATTTACACTTTCAGTTTCTTACACCAGAGAAACTATTCGGTATTTACACATCTGTGTCCTATTTATTTCACTTAAGAGTATTGCCTCAATGTGCATCCACTTAGCTATAAATGTCTCTAATTTCTCATTGTTTATGGCTGAATAGTACTCCATTTTATAAAAAAAAAACCACATTTTCTTGATCCAGTCTCCAGTTGATGGGCATTGGGGCTGTTTCCAAGTTTTAGCTATTACAAACTGCGCTGCTACGAACATGGGTGCACATATATCACTGTGGTATGATTCTTTTAATTCTTTAGGGAAGATCCCCAGCAGTGGAATAGTGGGGTCAAATGGGACTTCCAGTCCTAGTTCTTTGAGGTATCTCCATACTGATTTCCACAGTGGTTGCACCAGTGTACACTCCCACCAGCAGTGGAGCAGTGTTCCTCTTTCCCCACAGCCCTGACAGCATTTGTTACTGGTTGATTTCATGATAGCAGCCATTCTTTCTGGAGTGAAGTGGAAACCAGATTCCATTTTTAATTTATTTGGATGAAGCCTGCACTCTGTGGAATTCATGATTATTGTCCAATATAGTTATCATCAGAATACTGTTATTACAAGGTTTTTTAATTTAAAACTCATTTAAGACAATTCTATCATGTTACAGAAAAATAAAGCAGAGTAAAGATTTTATATAGGAAATATTTAAATGAAATTGTTGCAACCAAATCATCAATAAATTTTTTATGTGAAAGCCCCCAAACACACATCATAGATATAATGAGTCAGGAGACTAGGGTGTGGCAAGCCAGCTGAGCAAGTGGGTGTTCCAGGACATACACAGAAAAACAGTTCCAATCAGAAAGTGTGATCTTCAATTTTTCTTGTGATAACTCAAGCAGGATTTTGATAGGACAGCCTAGACCTGACATCAGCATGAGTGGGAGATACAAAAGACTGTCACTATTGAGCTCTGAGCTACTGTGCTTTCTCTCACAGTGGTTCACTCTCACCCTGTAGAGTGTACTTCTTTTCTCGCTTTTAATTGGTCCACACTCGCTCTGGAGAGCATGTTTCTTTTTCTACCTTTAATAAATGTAAAATCTTACTACCTTTTATGCTTATTTTATCCAATACTTTCTTCAGGACAAGAAGAACCCAGAAAGAATCTCTAAAAGGAGTCCCTGGCACCTGAGAACCTGGGAACAATAATGATGACTTGAATGAAAAATGTGCTGAAGAAACAATAGGGAATTAAATAATAGAAATCTGTGATTAATAGCTCTTATATCAGGTTCCTCTTCACTGAAATACCAACCACACTAAGATTTCAGAAAAGCTCTTACTTTCCCCTGGAAGAAAAGGGAAAATTTGACATTAGCAATTCAAGATTTCTGTGAGTATATATGTGATATACTGCAAATCAGATTTTCAATCTTTCCCTTCATTTAGGAAAGATAATAAAAAATTAAAATAACTTAGAATCCATGCCAAAAGTCAGATACATTGTGAGAAGCACTTCATAAATGAGTAGATTGGACAGTGGGGGAGGGTTAATAATTATCATAAAAGATCTAGCACAAAATCCAATTTTTTTTTCATATTCTAGTCACTTTATTGGTACATTTTAGGTATCCAATATACTGACATTCATCACTGGAAATTTGCACCTTTACATAATCTCTCCTGGTTCCTATGTTTCACCCTTCCCCTGTCCTCCTTTCAACCCATCTATTCCTCCCCGTTACAAAGACTTTGTTTCCATGTTTTCATTTTCTTGTATTAATTCCATTCCCTTCTTTCCTTTCACCTACCCATTCCACTTCCCCTTCCCCTTTGCCCCTTTTCTTCCTCTTTCACATTATCTATTATACCTTTTAGTCCTTACTTGCACTTTCAGTTTCTCACACTAGAGAAACTATTCGGGACCTCCATCCGACACTCTGCCCATTGCGACCAGCCAGCACAAGCAGGTGAGACAAGCAGCGTGAAGCTCCCTGGCTCCGTCCCGGGCCCCGCCCACACCACGGTGAGGTCCCAGGCACATCTTGGAGCCCTGGCCCCATCTGGTGCTCCAGTTAGTGGCGCGGGTACATGCAAGGCCCAGTCTCACCCCATCCCCCCACCCCGCCTCTGGGCTTCTGGCTCTTCTGCTACGTGGTTCCATACTACAGAGGCACAGGGGATTATAAAGGCCCTTGTCCTGAATGCCACAAGATATAGCAGAAGTTAGCAACAGAAAGAGGGCCTCTCAGGCTCCTCGATGAAAACTGAAGCTCAGTGGAAAAGTAGAGACTCTCTACAATAAAGGCAGACAACCACACTTGGTAAGTTGGAGGGATCATCACCTCCCATCGGAACCTGCACTATCTTCAGCGGAAGGGCAACTGGAACCTGCAGCAGAACTTTGCAAAGTTCAACCCTGCAGGAGGACAGGGAGCTCAACTTGGGACTAGCAGCCAGAAATATGCCTCAATCTCACAGGTCTGGTACTGGCTTGCTGAGACTCATTGACTTGTATATGCACATGGCTGCCTATGTTGCCTACTGTGACAGCAGAGACATACCCTGAATGAGCCCCTTCATTTTTATTTTTTGTTACTTGCAAAAAAGAAAAAAAAAATTTTTCTTATTTTTAATTAATTTTTACTTTTTTCTACTCTTCAAATTTTACTTTTCTCTTCCTGTTTTTCTTTTTTTCATCTTTTCTCTCTCTCTCTCTCTCTCTCTCATTGTCTCCCCATCCCACATTGCTCTTCATCTCCACATTTGTTCCTTTCTGCACTGAATTCAGATTTATCCTTTATTTTTCCTTCCTTCTCTTTTTCACTCTCTTGATTATCATTAATTTTAAAGGAAAGTAAAGACAGTATCTACCCCTTGTTGCTGTTAGGTGGTTCTGTTCACATCTTAGTTCTTTCATTCTGTCTTTTCCTCTTGCCTTTAACAATTTCTTAGAGCTTGTGTGACTTTCCTGTGTCTTCTGGCCTCACCACTAATCTTTCCTGATCTTTCTACCTGTTCCTCCCTCCCCAACTCCTTCTAACTCTCCATCCTGAAGAGTAAAGTTGCTATACTGAAGAGTTTATTTATTCACTAGAAACATGTTGGGTTGGTCCTCAGTTTTTATTTAATTCACACAGTTAAATGTGATAGATTAATAACTACCACAAATTGTCATGTTCTAAGCTATACTTGATGCTATGGTATTGCTGATCGTATCATTTGGCCTAACATGTTGTGATTGATCTAATCACTTTTCCTTCCTGGTACAATGAAAATGAAATAGCCTCAGAGTCATTAGAGTCTCAAAACCTAAATACAAGCTATACTTGGAAGGCATCTCTGAAAAGCAATCATTCCACAAGGGTTTTAAACACAAGCAACAAGTATACCTACATTAAGCAATTTTAAAGTATCAACCCAGGAATTAAACCAAGGACAGTACCAAAACCAAAAATGAGAAGGCATTTAAGCAAGGCACAAACACAGGCTTCCACTCCACAAAAGGCAAATTATGGGGGGAATGAGGTGGAAAAGCCTGATAATAAACCACTGGATGCCTTGAACTAATAGCACAGGAAGTAACAAAGCAGATGCATGAGGCTCTACAAAAATTCAAAGCAGAAATAATCTCCCAGATAAATACAGACATGGTGAGCAGAGTGAGAGACATGATTAGAGGCTCTAGAGCAGAAACAGATAAGAAAACAGATGAGATCAGAAACATGCTGGAAGCCATAAATACCCACCATAAGAAAGAAATGGAAACCATGGTCACCCAACATAAGAAAGAAATGCAATCCATGAAACAGATTCAAACAGATATTCAGGCGATTAAAAACTCCATTGAAAGCATGCAGAGCAGACTAAAAGAATCTGAAGACAGAATATCAGATATAGAAGACAGGATTGCTGTTAAGAACAATGAAAACAAAAATTTATTAAAGATAGTAAGGGACAATGAGAAATCAATCTAACAGCTGCTAGATGATGCAAAGAAGAATAACATAAGATTCATAGGAGTCCACGAAAAAACAGGAGAAAGTACAATTGACATTAAAAAAAACTCTTCACAGAAGTAATAGTAGAAAATTTCCCAGACAGAGGTAAAGAAGTGGACATATAGATAAGTGATGCATATAGAACTCCAACTAGCCATAATCAAAAAAAAACTACACCTGGACATATAGTAGTCAAGATCCCAGAAACCCAACAGAAGAACAAAATTCTACAGGCAGTTAGAGAAAAGAAACAAATCACCTACAAAGGAAAGCCCATAAGAATCATGGCAGATTTCTCAACACAAACCCTCAAATCAAGGAGAGACTGGAGTGAAGTATTTCAAGCCCAAAAAGAAAATAATTTCCAACCTAGACTGTTGTATCCTGCAAAATTATCTTTCAAAATCGATGGGGAAATTAGATACTTTAACGACAAAGAACACCTGAGAAACTTAATGAGCACCAAACCAGCACTCCAAACAATTTGAAGCAATATCCTAGAAAAAGACAATGAAGGTCACAACTCCATGAGGCCCAACAAAGGGAAGCCCACCAGGCAAGGTAAGACACTAAAGGGAAAGGGGGGGGGGGAAAGAGCCAACAACAGTAAAACATCATGACAAGGATGAGTCAATATCTCTCAGTTATAACTGTCAATTTAATGGCCTCAATTCACCAATCAAAAGAAATAGACTGACAGAATGGATTAAGAAGAAAAACCCAGCAATATGCTCTATACAAGAAATACACCTTGGGCCGGGGATTTAGCTCAGTGGTTCCGGCGCCTGCCACGCAAGCGCAAGGTCCGGAGTGCAATCCCTGATGCCAAAAAAAAACAAAAAAACAAAAAACCAAGAAATACAACTAACTCATACAGAAATTCATAGACTGAAAGTAAAAGGATGAAAAACAGTTCTCCATGCCACAGGAACCCAGAAAAAAGCAGGCATAGCAATTTTATTTGCAGACAAAGTAGATTTCAAACCAAAACTAATTAAGAAAGACAAAGATGGTCACTACAACCTTGTGAAAGGAACAATCCAAGAGGAAGAGATGACAATCCTATATATATATGCACCAAATATAAATGCCTGAACTATGCAAAACAAATATTAATGGACATGAAAAACCAAATAAGCACTAATACAATTGTACTGGGGGAACTCAACACCCATCTATCGCAAATTGACAGATTATCTACAAAAAAAATTAACAATGAAATTCTAAAACTGAACCAAGCTATTGAACAAATGCACTTAATAGATGTTTACAGAGTGTAACCCCACAAAATCAGAATACACATTCTTTTCAGCTGCACACTGGTCATTTTCCAAAAGAGATCACATGCTAGCTCATAGAACATGTCTAAGTAAATGTAAAAGAATTGAAGTTATCCCCTGTATATTATCAGAACACAGTGCAATAAAATTGGAGGTCAATAACATAAGAAATCACAAAACTCCCACAAACACATGCAAATTGAAAAACACCCACCTGAATAAACAATGGGTAACAGAGGAAATTAAAGAAAAATTAGACAGTTTCTACAAGTAAATGATAATGCCAATACAATGTACAGGAATCTGTGGGACACAATGAAACCAGTTCCACATGGAAAATTCATAGCAGTGAATGCCCATATTAGGACAACAGAGAGAACTCACTTAAATAACCTAATGCAGAACCTCAAACTCCTAGAAAAAGAAGAGCATAACAAACCCAAAGCTCACACAAGAAAGGAAATTATAAAGATCCGAGCAGAAATCAATGCAATGGAGACTAAGAGAATGATACAAAAAAAATCAATGAATCAAAGAGCTGGTTTTTGAAAGAATAAATAAAATCAATAAAGCAGTAGGCAACATTATCAAAAAAAGGAAAGAAAAGCCTCAAATCCATGCAATTAAGAATGAAAAAAGGCAAAGCCACAACAGAGCTAGCAGAAATCCAAAGGATCATCAATACCTACTTTGAGAACCTGTACTCTAATAAAATGGAAAACACAGAAGAAATAGATGGATTACTAGATACAAACAAATTGCTAAGTTAAATGAAGAAGATATACAAATTCTAAACACCCCCAAAACAATGAGTGAAATTGAAAATGTAATAAAAAATTTAGCAACAAAGAAAAACCCAGGTCCTGATGGCTACACTGCTGAATTCTACAAGACATTTAAAGAAGAACTATCGCCATTATTCTTTAAACTCATCAAGGAAATTGAAAGGGAAGCAAGGCTTCCAAATTCATTCCTGGAACCAAGCTTTTCTTTGATTCCAAAACCAGGGAAAGACTCAACCCAAAAAGAGAACTACAGGTCAATGTCCATAATGAACATAGATGCAAAAATGCTCAACAAGATACTGGCAAACAGAATACAGAATGTCATCAAGAAGATCATACACCCTGACCAAGTCAGATTTATCCCAGGGATGCAAGGATGGTTCAAAATATGTAGATCAATAAATGTAATACACTATATAACAGAGTCAAGGACAAAAACCATATGTTCATCTCAATAGATGCAGAAAAGGCATTTGACAAAATCCAACACCCACTCATGATAAAAAACGCTACAGAAAATTGGAATAGAAGGTCTTTATCTCAACCTGATTAAGGCTATCTATGAAAAACCAACAGCCAAAATCATACTAAATGGTCAAAAACTGAAAACTTTCAGGCTAAAATCAGGAACAAGACAAGGATGTTCACTATCACCACTCCTGTTCAATACTGTTCTGGAAACATTAGCCACAGCAATTAGAAAAGAGAAAGAAATAAAAGGAATAAAGATAGGAAAGGAAGAAGTGAAACTGTCATTATTTGCTGATGATGTGATACTTTACATAGAAGACCCAAAAATCTCAGTCAAAAGTCTTCTAGACCTCATTGACAGATTCAGTAGAGTAGCTGGATACAAGGTCAACACTAAAAAGTCAATAGCCTTCTTGTACAAAAATAGCAGACCCATTGAGAGAGAAATTCGGGAAATAATTCCATGTACAATACATTTTAAAAAATGAAATATCTAGGAATCAAGCTAACAAAGGAAGCAAAAGACTTCTACACTGAAAACTACAGTACTGTGAAAAAGGAGATCGAAGAGGACATAAGAAAGTGGAAATATATCCCTTGTTCCTGGGTAGGAAAAACCTATATATTGAAAATGACCATACTTTCAAAACTACTATATAGATTCAATGCAATTCTGATTGAAATTCCAACAATATACTTCACAGAACTAGAGAAAACAATCCAAAAATTCATTTGGAATCAGAGGAAACCTAGAATAGCAAAAGCAATTCTAGGCAACAGAGACATGTCTGGGGATATCACAATCCCCAACTTGAAACTATACTACAAAGCCACTGTGATTAAAAACAGCATGGTACTGGCAAAGAAACAGACCTGAGGATCAGTGGAATAGATTAGAAGATGCAGAAAAACAACTCCAGACATACTCAGCCACCTCATCTTTGACAAAGGAGCCAACCACCATCATTGGAGGAAAGATAGCCTATTTAATAAATGATGTTGGAAAAACTGGATTTCAACCTGCCAAAGATTAAAACTAGACCCATATCTCTCACCATGCACTAAACTAAGAGTGAAGTGGATTAAAGATATAAATATTAAGACAGAAACGCTAAACTTGCTGGAAGATAAGTTAGGTAGAACTCTTAAAGACATTAGCATAGGAAAAGACTTTATGAACAAATCCTCAGTAGCATGGGGGCTAGCACAAAGAATCAACAACTGGGATCTCCTCTTATTAAAAAGCTTCTGCACTGCAAGAGAAACCACCAACAGAGCTAAGAGACAACCTACAATGTGGGAAAAAATTTTTAGCAGCTGTACCTCAGGCAAAGGTCTACTATCTAGAATATATAAAGAACTGAAAAAAATCAGACTCCCCAAATTCAAAGACCCAATTCAAAAATGGGAATCCAAAATGAACAGACATTTCTCAGACAAAGAAGTAAAAGCAGCAAATAAATACATGAAAAAATGTTCAACATCACTCGTCATTCGAGAGATGCAGATGAAAACCACACTGAGGTTCCACCTCACCCCACAAAGAAAGGCTGCTATCAAAAAATCAACAAATAATAAATGCTGGCAGGGGTGTGGCGAGAAAGGAACCCTACTCTGTTGTTGGTGGGAGTGCAGACTGGTGCAACCACTGTGGAAATCAGTGTGGAGATACCTCAAAGAACTAGGACTAGAGGTTCCATTTGACCCAGCTATTCCCCTGCTGGAGATCCTCCCAAAATTAGAAGAATCATACCACACCAATATATGTGCACCCATGTTTATAGTGGCACAGTTTGTAATAGCTAAAGCTTGGAAACAGCCCAAGTGCCCATCAAATGGAAACTGGATAAAGAAGATGTGGTTTTTTATAAAATGGAGTACTACTCAGCCATAAAGAATGAGAAACTAGAGACATTTATAGTTAAATGGATGCATATTGAGGCCATACTCTCAAGTGAAATAAATAGGACACACATGTGTAAATACCAAATTGTTTCCCTAGTGTGAGAAACTGAAAGTGTAAATAAGGATTAAAATGATTAAAATGAACAATTGATAATTTGAAATAGGAAAAGGTCCAAAGGTGTAGGGGTAGTGGGAGCAGAGGGGAAAGGGAAGAAGGGAAAGGAAAAATTATGAGAAAAGAAAACAAAATGGGAATGAAATCTATGTAAATAGGGAAGGGTGGAGGGGGTGAAGGGTGCACAGGTAATGGGAGAAACAGTTAGAGCTAAGATACATCATGTACAGGTACAAGCACCCAATGATAAATGTAAACATAGTGCATACCTAAAATGTACCAGTAAAAGAATTAAAAAGAAAAAGAAAAAAAAAGATATGGGCAATTAAGTGACAGCACATGTCATTTTTTTCCTGCTCCGAAAGATGTGATGACATCATTCAACCAAGTCCACTTGACAAGTATTCCCTGGTAAAATGTTCTAGCTAATATCACTATAGAAAAATAAGTTACTCTTTAACAGTTGTTTTAAATGAGGCTTGAAATCTCCTATCTTCATAATGTACTGATTTGAAAACACATAAGCAAGAAGTAGCAGAATTAAATTAGAGTTTTACCCATACTATATGAACTGTCATTATGTAAAAACAGAACAAGGACAGATACACAAAAGTTCCTATGGCTCTTGCTTTATATCAGCCCCCTCCACATAAGGCCTGACCACTTCCACCCAGAATAAAATATCTGGCCACCCTGCAAGGTTTAGAAGGACATCATTAGAGAAGAGAGCAGTCTGTGAAGGTCAGTGATATAAAGAGGCACCCACCATTTGTTTTTCTTAATTCTTCCACAAGGCAGCATGCTTCTTCTTGAATGCGGTCCTCAATGCTCCTCTTCCCCATCCCAAAATTCCTCAGAGTCATCAGCGTGAAACGCCGAATCTCCTTCCATTTTGTTCCATTGCTGAAAATGATTCCTATCAGAATGGAAAACAGAAACTAGAAGGCAGATCCAAGGCAAGAAAGAAGAAAGTGAGGTGAGGCAGCCACCAAGAAAGCCAAGATCTGCCTTAGTAGCTCTTCTATTCTCATCCCCATGACCAATGCCCAACAAATACACATGCATATGTATCCACATGCACACTTACCTTGGCCACTATTAGTTTTTTCAACAATTGGAAAACTGCCTCTTCCTGAAAATTCCTCTCCAAGATCATCCAGGGCTTCCTTCACGGCTTCATATCCATGCACCACCACAGTAGGCTTCATGCCAAAATACAGAGTGAACACAGGGCCATACGCTTTTGAAAACTAGAAATAGGAAAGAAAATCACAGCAAATAGCAGCAAAAGAAGTATGCTCCATGCTGTACATTTATAGGTCACAGACAAGAGCTCTGTGAAGAGCCTAAAAGCATTCTTATATCACTTAAATGACCCTCATTTTTTCTTTCCTTCTTCTTTCTTTCACATATATGTATTGCAAACCCACAGTTCCTTCACATCAGACATAATTTGCATCTTTGGAGAACTTTAACTATCATGGCTAAACAAAAAAATATACAGCACATAAAGTAGATGGCTTCTGGAATAAAACCTCATCTCAAACCACTTTTATTACCATTCACCTTAGGCAAAAAGTAATAGCAAATGAATGAAACTAAAAAGGGTAGCAGCAGTTTATTAATTTGATTCTACCTTACAACTTAAATATTTCCATACTGACAAAATGCATTATATCATTCCACTATTTGTTGTGACACACCAATAATAATAACCCACAGGAAGTATTTGCTTTATGATAACATGATTTAATATTTTGCTTCCAAAAATTTATTTTACTAAAAAGTTGGATTTAATTTCCCTGTGCAGCCACTACAGGAGCATGAAGCATACTTACATTGGTGAAGGACTTGCTGATGTCCGTAATGTCTATCTGCAGGATATTTCCAATAATTGGAAGAGGAGTGGGGCCAGGAGGAAGCTTCCTTCTCCCAGAGCTCTGTCTCCAGAGTGAAAAGAGAAGCAGACAGGAGAGACCAAGCACCAGGACCACAACTGGATCCATTGAAGCCTTTCTTCTCTTAATGAGACAACAATGAGCTTGAAATCCAAAGCTTTTATAATGTTCACTGATAACTTACTTGTGACTCTTTGACACATAAGTAGCCAATCAGTTAAGCAAACTTTTAATCTCTCTTCTGAGTGGACTCTGACCCACTGAAAAACATAAAAATAAGATGTTATTGGCTGTTGTTGTCCATTCCACTGCCCCACGCTGGAGATCCTGGTGTAACTATTCTAGGGTGGGGCTAGGGTACTGTTTGGTTCCTCTAAACACTTCAGGTGTTGCCAATGTACAGCCAGAATCTAGAATCAATGAGGAAATTTTTTATCAAAAATTGTTCGGTCTTGTCAATCTTGTTAGACTGATGACCAGTTGAGAATTTATAACATTAATGGCAACCCATGTACCTTATTCCTTGCATATATGATATTGTTTATCCAGTAATCCTTCTCAAACACTGAGATGTGTTCACTGAAAACAAAAGCCTTCTGAAATATTTTAATGTATTGTACTAACATTACAACTGCATGAACATGAAACAGCTAACATAACTCCTACAACTTAAATGACCAAGCATGTATTAAGTAATTAGCTAAGTAAATATGCACACTTTTTGCTACCAAGTCCCTAAAAAGCACCAGAAGGCAGGAATTAGTATTTTTTAAATTATCAAATAGAGAAAGAGAGACTGGGAGAACGGGAGACCTGTCTGGATGGCTCAGCTCATAGCTAGAGACCTGGGGTTTGAATGAGACTAATGTAATTTCTAGGCTCTTTTAGTAAGAAAAATTAAGCCTGTAAAAGCATGAGTTAAACAATGTTTTACTGGTAATGTTTAGGAAGACTCTGACAACTTACAAAGAACTCTCACACCTATTCTGTCCCTTTTGATTCTTTAAAAGTAAACTATTCCCATGTTAATGTTGAGGAAGCTGGGCCTTAAAGATTCAGTTCCTCAGCCAAGGACACACAGACTATGAGTTATAGAGCTGAGGCTGGAACCATCTTGCACCCTTCCCTCTAAGAAAGACATTCAGTTCACCTGGGTTCACCAACATTCACTATGTACTTTGATTCCACCTCAGTGACATGCAAAATAACCATGGACTTAGTTAATAATTACAGCACATGTTGACTAAAATGAGTGTCAGAAAAGCTTGGCATATAACATTTATTACTTAAGTGAATGCCAGTCTTGATGAACTTTATCCAGGGCAAAGAGAAGCAATAATTTGCTGCCTGACTCATATGCCTCTAAATTCTTACAGAACCACAATCACTCTCTTAAGAGCAACCATTTTATTCCTTTGGGCAGCCCTCAGCCACCAAACCTGCACTATATAGTTTGAACTTGGAACCTCCAGAACTGTGAATTTAAACAATTTCTTTCCTCCAAAACTAGCCTGTGTCAGATATTTCTGTTTTTAAGATGGAGTCTCCCTATTATGCTGCCTAGGCTGGCCTAGAACTCAAGATTCTCCTATTTCTACTTCCCAAGTACCTAGAATTGTAGGCATGTGTCACTAAGCCAGGCTCAGTTATTTCTTTTTTTTTTGGTACTGGGGATCAAACTCAGGACCTTGCACTGGAACCACTGAGCTAAATCCCCGGCCCTCAATTATTTCTCTATAGTGATAAAAAAAAAATTGTGTTTCACTTGTATCTATTTTTTCCTTGATTATTGGCATCTGATCAGATCTCCAATCACCTGACCAAGGGTATGACGGCAGGATATTAAAACAAGATGGGCCAGGGATTTAGCTCAATGGTTTCTCTGCCTGTTGTGCAAGCAGAAGGACCCGAGTTCGATCCCCAGTACCAAAAAAAAGACAAGACAAGATCTTAATGCATAAATGGGGGGCCCAGAATGGTCAAAGCTCTTATCAGGCTAAGACACTGTCTCCTGGAGCTTGCCACTATTTATGGAACACACAGCTTCTTGAAGGGGTAAGGGGTGGTGCAGAGAACAGTGGAGTGGAGAGCACTGACTTGAGCAGGGTCCTAGCAACAAGGGAACAAGACATTCTAGTAGGAACAGATCACTGATTCATGGGAAATTTATTTTTTCCTATACATTAATTTCTGCCTCCACAGAAGTTTTCTGTACAAGTCATGCTGCCCTTAGCTGCACTATTGTCTTGCCAGCCAAGATGTCACAGCATCACAGATCATTGAGACCTCTACTGCAACCAGTGGTGTGGGGAGTGGTTCCTTTCCCACACACCAACTTCTGGCTCTTCAGGCAAGCCATTGTGGGCTAATAGGCAGACTCAGACTGTTAACATGAAAAGTCAATTTATAAATTTGCAGCTTGCTCAGGGTGGTCTTCATCACTTGATATGGTTATGGTTCCTTGATATGGTTGCTTCCTGTATGGGGCTATTTTGTATAGTGCAAATATGTACATTCCTAGTCGTGTCTTTTCGGTATCCCACTGTATTGTGTTTGTGTTCCATATAAATGTACTAGTGGAACTGAAGAATATGCACACATTCATTTTAAGTAAATTTTGCCAGAGAATTGTTCAAATGGCTTAGTCAGTTTACAATTATATTGAGAATGCCTGTTACTACAAATTAATAAAACACATAATGTAATCCTATTTTCATTTTAACCATTGGGATAGATTATATAATTTCTCATTCAAGTTTTAATCTGGATTTCCATAAAATTTAATGATGTGAAGCACATTTTTAGATGCCTACTGGAAATAATAACTCTTCTTTGTAAAAGGCTGGTTATCTTGTACGTATAACTCCAAAACTGGTATCATTTTTAAACAATCACAGAAAATTTTATGATGTACAGATAATTGCTTTGGGGCAGGCGGGGTTGGTACCGGGGGTTGAACTCAGGTCCTTGAGCTTGCGAGGCAGGCCCTGGAACCACTGAGCTAAATCTCCGGCCAGATAATTGTTTTAATGTGAAATTAAATTGTTGACTTTCTTTCAAAGACTTGAAATATTTTATTATGTATTTCTTACAAATAAAATAATTTTCTGATATAACTATAGCCAAACCATTAAGATCAGGAAATAGTATTGATATATTCAGACGTTCTAAACCTTATCCTGTTAGTACATAATGGAAATAACCCCCCAGACTCAAATTGTCAATGTCAGAAAGAATGCACTCAGATATGAGGCAAGGGGTCTCAACAAGCCTTTTATGTTTACTTCTTCAGAAGGGCACAAGCATGAGGTAGCAGGTGTTCAGGGAAGCCTTAGCAGGCTTATTTCATACCTGATGCATAAGAAGCAGCTGATCTTTTTACCAATTGGGTTGAAGGTTCATAATCTATCCTGGTTGGCTAGTCTAAACAGCACAAAAGATTTCTGGGCAGGGTTGCTAATGGAGGGGAGAGTAAGGGTATGGGTCCCAGAAAGTCTTTGGCTGTTGATAAGTTATCTTTGGCCATTAGCTGTGTTCTCAGAATCTAAATTGACCAACCATTTTTGTAACTCAGTGTGCTCAAAATAAAGATGGGGGGCATCCTAGAGTGAACTAAAGTTTAAGACAGAGACACTCTTTTGTTCATTTTTTTATATAAAAAATACATTGTTTCATATAGGCCATAACTAATAAGTCCCAAAGATATTCATTATGTCACACTGAGAATTCACTTCAGAATCCAAAATCATAGTTGTTGTGTCTCTTTAGTAAACCTCATTATGGAATAATTCTTCAAGTCTTCCCTTGACTTCCATGACCCTAACACCCTTTAAGAGCATAAGCCCAATGTATATAAAATGTCTCTCAAGCTTCATGAATACCAAACCAGCACTCCAAAAAATTTAAACAATATTCTATGAAAAGACAGTGAGGGTCACAACCCCATGAAGCCCCTCAGAATGAATGCATGAAGCAAGACAAGAAATTAAATGCAAAGGGGGAGAATCCAACAAAAACAAAAGGTCATGACAAGGATAAGTCAATACATAACAGTTATAACCATCAACATTAATGGTCTTAATTCACCAATCAAAGGAAAGAGACTGGCATAAAGGGTCAAGAAGCAAGATCCAGGGCTGGGATTTAGCTCAGTGTTGCCACCACCTGCCTGGCAAGCACAAAGTCCCGAGTTTGATGCGCAGTGCAAAAAAAAAAAAAAAAAAAACAAGACTCAACAAAATGCTCCATACAAGAAACACACTTAATTCAAAAAGAAACTCATAGCCACCGACACCACCCGGCACATGGTGAGGACGCCAGCAGAGTGGAGCCCCCGCTCCGTCCCCGCACTCCACACACCGTGACCAGCTTAGCTCCCCCGCTCTGGCC